>NW_022995372.1:27438767-27615697 GCF_004354385.1 Drosophila innubila
GATAACATTATGGTGTGGCGAGTTGTGCATTCTCATGCCAAATCCCTCGACAAATTGTCATAAAATACGATGCCTTCAGAAGCTTAGAAAGTGACCGCAGAGAAAGAGAGAGAGAGAGAGAAAGAGAGACAAATCTGTACTCTACTGTGTCCTAGCTGCTGCTCACATTGCTGATAACTGACATTAATAGCGTTTCGCATGCAAATCTAATAATACGTATACGTCATGTGTGGATGACGCCTTTTCCATCTGCCTTCGTCTACACAAATTTTCCATGTTTGCATTTGTGGTTTGCATGTCTATGTATGTGTGTTAGTTGCGGCTTTTAGAACGCTTTAAAGCGTGTACTTTACGCTCTGGAGTATTTGGCACAACAACACATTGGGTGTGTTTCTTGTGTGTGTTTGTGTTTCGCCTTACTCTGTTCTGGTGTAAAATTTGATAACAAGCCACCGAAACTGGTTACTCTGGTGTTGGCCAATGTTGTTGCCCCATGCCTGCGTCACTTGCCACATTCCACACTTCACTTCCCTTTGCATAATTGATGCAATGAAAGCAAGAATGTGAGCCAAGACAGCTAAAAGCACATTAGTTTGGCCAAAAAACAGGAGCGGTTCAAGTGAAATACTAAATTCGAGTTAGTTGTTCAAAATTCTTGCATCTTTAACAATAAACAGAGCTTTTAAGTTAAACATATTAATTTCTTACTTGTTGCATTTATTATTTTAAAAATACTAAAATTTTGAACTTTTTATTTAAATTTAAATTCTGTTACTGTATCTTTCATTTAATAGTTTCCATCTGATGTTCAAAATTTATATTTCCATTTAAAAAAGTCTCCAAAAATCCGTTAGCAATTTTTGGCGAACTTTCTTTTAGGTCTGCACTTTATTCATGTGTTTTTTTTGTCGGTATTCGTTATTTTCTTTCTTCTTTACCATTTCGCTGGTAAAGTTTTTTAATGAAGCACTTGAGAGTCTACATGGCAGTCAACTGCTGACATGGCAAGAATGCAATGTAAAAATAAAAACAACAGCAACAACATCAACTGGCAATGGCAGTAAACTTTCATTTCAGCTGTGCCCCATCGCCGAGTCAAAGGTTCACAAACCTATTGACATGTCAAATAATAATCTGGCCAGCTCTTCACTCAGTTCCCCACTTCTTTCTGTCTTTCATTTCAGACTTCAGAGCTGTTATTTACACTTATGCTTCTCCCCTCTGCTTTTCGTTTCCATTTCGTGTTCATTCCTCGTACTCTTTTCTGCACACTTTGCTGTTTTACACAACTTTCATATTGTCTGTTTTGGCCCAAGCCAAGCCCATCGGTAAAGTTTGGGCGTGAAACGGGCAACTCAAGAGTTTACCAAATGTTGTGAGCTTTACTGAAACTTTAAAATATGCACCAGACATGGCTAAGGCAAACAAACATATGGCGACCTTCTCGTCCATAAAAACTAAACTATTACAAATTGCTTGCATACTTTCAGGCGGGCAAGCGAAAAAAAGCTCATTACACATGTACATATATAAATATATATTGTACTTGGTGTGAACACGAATACATGCACGTATATATAATGGATGCATGCCTGTTTTTTACCCGTTAAAGGATATTATTCGTAGATGCATCAGGTTTAAGTGAAAGAATGATAGAATGATGGTGGAATTGCTGATAAGGATATTTCAAGTATATGAACACACATATTTCTGACATAAATAATAAGCTTAAATAAACAAATAGATTCTTAAATTTTTGAATTATTTTAAAATCATTCTTTACATATTTCAGTTATATTGCTCAGCATTTTACTTTGTATATAAATAGTAATGTAATATATCAGTTTCGTCTGGTCAAAATTATAGCGAGACCGAAATTTGACTAAAACGTATTTAATGCTAGGTTTAAAATGATCAGTTTCTAAATCAGAAACAAATAGGCAATATCCAAGCTAGTCTTGGGAGCTTTTCTAAAGAAACGAAACGAAAGAAAGTAACAGGTGTGACAATTGCTTTTGCAGATACCAAGAGATTTAATTTTTCTGATATATCTTCGTAGACACAAAAATCGACTCTAGCGAATGTATATCAAATATTATCAAAACTATGGTATATTATATATACCTTAAACATGTTGATTTTAAATTAATTTTTTTGTAATTTTATTCAAGTTGAAAAAGTAAATCATTTATGTCAATACATTTAAAATTTGATTTAATGTGCTAAAAATTTTTTTGACATTTAAAAGCATTGGGAATTGGTTTTGCGATTATTTTGCAGTGTTCAAAATTTGTGTAAAATGACTGCATTAGGAGTGTTCCAGAAATGTAAACTAATCAAAAGCCATCCATATATAGGAATTTTCATTGGTTTTCGGTTGGCTTGTATATTTGAAACACCCTTGCACGATTCCATAATTGTATTATATAATTTTCCTACAGCTCTTAGTCGTCCAATGAAACTATAAAAATACTCCATTCCTGAAACATGCGAAAAGCGTAAAGAGAACAACGTCTTATGTCAGACAGGCGTCTACTGAAGCATACTCATCCACACACCCACAACAACACCCACACAGACAGTTTCAGACATAAAATATGTATAATTTGACGACGCTGCAAAGTATGCAACACGTAAATGTAAATTGCAAGAGGCAAACACATTTAGTGAGCGACAAGCGCAAAAGTGGCAACTGAGGCGTTGATTGTCTTGGAGTGCGACGTTAATAATGGGCGAGGCATGCAACTTAAAGAGCAACTGAAAAGTGTGTGACAAACACTGTAATCTGTGAGGCAAAGTCACCTTGGATATGTCCGTTCTTTCAAGTAGCTTTTAAGGATAAACGCAAAATGTGAAAAAGAGAAAAATATAGGAAGTTAGGAACAAGAGATAAAGAGAGACAAAGAGAAGGGCTGGACATGCATTTCATATTATGAGTATTTATGTAGCACTCACCTGATGCTGTTGCTGCGATTCATGCGCGGACTTTGCACATAGGGTGATTCATTGCCCTGAACTGGCATTTGACCCGCAACTGCACCGCCAGCTGAGCGATTGTGGATCATCTTCTGGCCATGACGAGTCATCGCAGGCGAACCAATCTGCATCTGATCAATGGCATCGCCATCCGAGAGGCGACTGCCCGCCGTATTGCTGTGCTTCAGCCACATCGCATACGAGCTGTACTCCGGCTTTACCTCCGCATATGTCTGCGTATCTGACAATGATCCGTCGTGTCGTGTTCCACCCGCTCGTGTCGAGACTCTGCGGTAACAAAGTAAACAGGTTAATCATTTAATATTATTCTATAAATCATCTTCTTCTTTCAGTTTTCTTACCTGTGCTGGAACAAATGCATATCGCTGCCTGGCTTTGGCAAACTGTGTGATCCGGTGGCCAATCGCTCCCGTATGGATTGACTGAGCTGCGTCGCCGTCGGTCCCGTCAGCGAAAAGCTGCGGTGCTGTGTGTTTGGTGGCAACTCTACGGGTAAAGATTTGGATAATTCGTTTTTTTTGAAAAGTTGAAATATACGCATATATGTTGGACTTCTTTTCTTCCATTTATACTGATAGAAAAATAATATTGGAAAAATCTCATTTTACAAACAATAAATATAACAGAATATTTCTAAACGGCAATCTTATGATATTTTTTGCGACATTTTGTACGATTTAAAATTCTGGGAAAACGCTTAAGATATTAATAGTTGAAATCGATAAAGAGACGGCTGAGGTATAACAAGTTCAGCAAAGTTGCCCGATTGATGTTCTTTTTGATACGGAGAGTCGTAGAACATGTTCCATACTTCCTGTATATATATTGCAAGTCGCCCTTGGCACCCTTTGCGCTTGTCACTAGCGCAGACTGCCGTCCGCAGTGATGGTAGTTTAATTTAAACCAAACTTAATCACGGACAAATGGATATACACAATTTGTGCATATGAATATTTATAGTCAACTTACTGTTGATATCATTGGGCAACGTTTGAGTACCACCGGTCACCTTACGACCGTTGGCGGTGCGCGGCACAGCCGATACGTGAGCGGTGCGTCCACAGGGTAAGCCATTGACTGCACCTGCACCACCGGCGGCCATGAGCATTGCGATATTCTGTTGCTCCGCCGTGGACGCAATGCTGCCATTGGCACGTTTCACATAGCCAAAACTGGGCGGAACTCCCTTGGTGCGTGACGAGGACGATGGCGAGCCTTGTTTCGAGGAGCTGCCACTCCCACTACCCCCGCCCATGCTGCGACGCGACGGTGATGATTTTTCCGATTTATCCACCTTGTGGCCGTTAAGGGGTTCCGGCATTTTGGTCCAATTATCGCGACCATTTCGTGAGTTTGGCCTATGGTGTGGACTGCCATCCATTTTGTTGTTGCCGTTGTTGTTGTTATTATTGTTGTTGTTGTTAATATTGTTGCAGGTGCCGCTGCCGCTGCCACTGGAACTGGCCTGACTAGCCGCCGAGCTGCCGTTCGCGGCGGTTCCAATGCTATCAAGTGACCCGCGACTGCTGCGAATGCTGCAAGGAGAAGAGAAAAAAGTCAAAGGTTAATTAAAGTTTTAAATAATGAAAAAAAAATTAAATAAAATGTACGTGAAATAAATAAATGTAGCAATCAGTTATTCAGTTTAAGTTTCTAGTTTTATTTATTTATTATCATTATACAATGTTTTGGCAATGCATTTAATAAATGATAAAAATAAATACAAATTGTATGTACATCTCGATGTATAACGAGCTCAAAGTATATCGAATATTGTACACAAATAAATACATTTTTAATTAAAAAATAAAAAGAAATACATTTTGTTTAAAGAAAAGTTTGCAATTCGTGTTGGTAAATGTTTAATAACAAAAAAAAGAAATACATTTTGTTTAAAGAAAAGTTTGCAATTCCTGTTGGAAAATCTTGCCTTTAACACGAAATTTTAACACAGTGTGAAAGCTCTTTCATAATGTAAATCATTTTCATTTTCTTAAAAAGTTCAACAACTTTTTGAAGACAAATTGTTTATGGGCTAAAGAAATGAAAAAGTCAGAAGTGTAAACAGCCAAAAAATGATGATTCATTGCTCGATGACTGCCGTCTTGGTCAGCTGTAAGCTTATTACGGTACATTATGCAAAAGAGCAATAGCAACAATGTTAATTATTAAAGAAACAACAACTGAAGTGGCTGGCATATTGCGTATACGCCACGTGCGAATTCGCTTAATTTTTATTTGGAGTTAATTGCATGGATAATTTAAGCAAGTTGTTTATTGTTATTGTTCTTACTAATTACGTTACCGTAGCGCTGTTAAATAACAGCAAATGTGGCATAATATATAAATTTATAAATTTTGTAATGCAAAGCGTTAGATTTGAGGCCCAACTTGAACAATTGACAATCAGCGTACAATTGAGACAAGAGAGAGAGAGACTGCGACAAAGAGAGAAATGGACAGAGAGGGATAGTCGGAAGACTCGACAAACTGAACAAACTTGACAGGCCCCTAACAATAGAAGCCCCTACTGATAAACCTTAGACGATGGGCAAATAACAGTGCCAAGTGCGATTACAATTGCAATTTGCAGCACAAAGGCGACAAAGCGTATTGACAAACTGTCCAAGTGGATTTAGGAAATGCGTCAGCAGACAGGAGTATAATATTTTCAATTAAAATGACAAAAGAAGCGCACAGAATGGAATAAGACGGAGGTAAGAGTATGGGGAGGGTTGGTCTTCGCTAACGGAAACCATCTCAAGTTAGCCAAAAAGGATTGTTCGCCATAAAAAGTCAACAATCAAATTTCATGTCTAAATCGCTTACGCCAAACTTGGCCATATATCATGGCTAATTGGGCGTGTGGTCTCGCCGCTATAATAAACAATGCTATTTATTTAAAAAGTCTCCATTGAATTGTCTGTATAATTTTGTGAAATGGTTAATAAATTAGGAAGAAAAGAAAATAAAAATAAATGGGCAGTAAATAGGCGCGGAAAATGGGGAATTTCTTCAGTCACATGACAAAGCTGTCGAATCATTTAAATTGATTGATCTTTTCAAGGAGTGTGGCTTTCTTTTATTGTGTTCTTATATTAATAGAAGAATGCCTTCTTGCATGTTCCTTTATTTTTATTAATCTATTCAAAAATACAAATATCTTCGTTAATATAATTGGTTAATAATATTTTCTTTAACATTTTGCATTTTCTTTATTCTTTTGGTTGTTCACTTATTTATTTTCTCATCATTTTGATGCATTGATATAAATTCGTTTCATAATTTTAATTGCCATGTAATCGAAAATCGGTTGAACATTGTGCTTACTTCTTTCTACCATAAAATTTAATAACAGCTATTAAAAGGTGTCTGCATTTTAGATTAAATCTCTTTGCCTTTTGATTCAATTGCTAAATTAACTAATTGTGGCTTCTTCTGTTGGCCGCCTTAAGAGCCATGGCAATTTCTCTTCAACATGCTGAAAAGTGTGCTATGATTTAAGCGCATAGCAAGCTGGGAGAATTGGGAGGCAGAAGAAAAGAAAACAGCTGTCTGGGTCATAAAACTCAACTACGCCCTGGCAAGCAATTACCGTTTAGATATGCCCAGACTGTAACAGGGGCTGCAAGAGGCAACAGCAACAATAACAACAACCGTAACTGAGACGTCCACTTGGTGGAGAGGGATGAACTATGCGTGACTGTGTCTGTATGTGGCTGTATGCATGTGTGTGTGTCAGAGTGAAAGTGAGCGTCAGAAATGACACATAAAGCTCATAAATTGTCGCACACTCAATATGCATGGAACGAACGCGGGCAAGAAACGACAAAAGGGCAGAGGTAAGTCGGGAAAATCGATAATGATTGCCACGTTAGTGAACAGTTGCAAATGACCCACGTAAAACACCGCTTCCCCTTACTATACAAATGGGTGAAATCGATGACCAGCAAATGCCAGTTAAAAGACATTTCAATATGCATCAGATAGAGCCGTATAAATTTAATGTATAGTCGGTTGCTTTTGCTTCACCGACCTTAACTCTTCAATTGCAATTCATTTGAAATGCACCGAAAAACTAGCAACTGACCCGCACAGAAAATACATTTGTGGTAAGGAAGGTGGAGGGGAAAGCAGCGTGAGCAAAAAATGTTCGCATAAATTTCAAAAAGATGTCGAAAAAGAAATGGAAACAGCAGCAGATGTCAAAAGCATAAGCGTAGTCTGGTAAAGGGATTGCCATTTAATTGCCTTAAGAAAAGAAAGCAATTCAAGTAGAAATAAAGAAAATAAAATCGAGCTCTATTAGAGCAATTCAAAAAGGAAATACGCTTGAGCTTTGTGCGCTATAAGAATGCTCTTGATACTAGGCAGCTTATTCTCAAAGGTACAGTACCGCGAATTAAAGACGATTTCAAATAATTTTTTTTAGAAATGGAAAGCCAAAAATGAAAAGTGATTGAGATTGGGACAATAAATTAGCATATTATATTTAATGATTAACTTTTTTTTTTAGTCGAACTATTTAATCCAATTTAGAACTTACAAATAAGTCTGTTACTTTTAGACGCATTTAATGCAAAAATGAAATTCACTTATTCACATAAAACATGATGACAGCAAAAATGAAATAAATCGAAATTGAGTCCAGTAATAACTGCTTAGCCTGAAAATGTAGTGTCTGAGGCACCCATACATGTAGTTAACAATGTTCTAAGTTTGAAATGTGACACCCGCAACTATAACCTTATCATGGTCATTTCTTGACTACCCCTCTTTTCTTTCGACGCTAATGCTCGAAATATTCGTATATATTTCAACTTTTAGTGCTTGGGGCTGACACCCAAACAAACGTTCTTTGGGATTATTTTGGCCACAGATACACACACACACATACACGGAAGAACACAAGGGGAGTCACAGATGCATTTTAAAATAGTGTATTTTGTAGGGCGTGTAAAACGAATTCCATGCATGTCTGCTTCGAACTGGTTTGCCGGTTTCCGTCGATTTTCCCTTTATTTTGGCCATTTCATTTGCTGGCTGCCTTTATGGCCAGTTTGCAGGCCGAATAGAAACTAATTTCGTGCATAAAATGTAATTTGCATAGGGACGCCGAAACAACGGGCAATAAACAAACTGAATGGACTCGAACTGCGCTTTAGTATTTTGGCTGAGCTATTTAAACCGTTGTTCTTGTTGTCGTTGTTGTTGTTGGGTAATTTTTAATTTACTCGTTAATTTATGCAGCGACCCGCGGCACGTGTTTGGGAGTAATACTGCTTTTAGCAGGCACTGTTCAGGTCGTTTAGTCAGACATGGCCAACATATTCGTGTAATTGCCGCTTTTAATTGACAGCTAGCTAGGCTTGGTGTAGTACAGAGAAAGTGGGACAGCTTTTAGCCACACAATTAGGCGTATAGTTAAGAGTCCTTTGAAAATTGCTGACCCTAATTCATGGTACATTTAAAAGGAAGAGCAGTCCAAATGTTGATGATGATGATGAGAATAAAAACGACTTGTTAGCTATAGTATATATAACATTACTGCAACTTATTGGGTAAATACAGACATCGATTGAGATGTGCTTAGGATGTTAAGGATATGATAGGAAAAGTGGTTAAGCCACTTAAATAATATTTTGAAATCAATGTAGAATATACCATATTTATGCGTTGACTGTGAATGAAAGTGAGTTAACTTAAACCACCCTTATAAACACTTTTAGTGCGCTTCAATGCGAATAGCGACTTTTCCAACATTGTTTTTTAAGTTTGCCAATTTTTCAAGCTACTTTCAAATGAACATTTAAAAATTGGAAATTTATGTATTTATTACAGTTACGAAACAGACCCCAAGAACACAAGCGCAGTTATGCTGCAGGTTACTAGCTATATGTACAAGTAGTTTTGGATATATAAAAGTTATTTTAAGGCATAAGAAATTGGGACATTATTGCACAACGTGCCGAAATCCAAACTTCTTTCTTTAATAATAATTATACGCATAGTAAATTTAATTACAAAATTGGTTATCAGAAATTTTTAAGGCAAATGGAAAATGCTTTCGTAATTAGACCTTTACACTCGTTTAGTGGTATTTTTATGAATAACACAATCACGTCGCAACTTTAGACACCTAAAAGAAACATGTTAAGACAATTTTGTTTAAATCGGGTTAAGGTGTTCTATAAACAAGTCTTGAAAAGGAATTTAAAGTTATTTCGTTTTAAATAATGCTTCTCATTGTTATCAAAATAATAATACCATGAACTGTATTTTTTATTTGAGCTAAAAAGCTTTCAATTGTTTTGAAGCACTTTTGCATAATATTGTTAGTTAATTATTATTAATATTAAAGAATATTTGTCTATACAGCCTTGCCAATTTACATATATAATTACTTCGGACGTCCATATGGTTTTTAAAATTCCAGAAATATGTAACAGACCGTTTTTTATAAATGTGCTTTTATATACAGCTTATCCAATACATATTGGTTTTTACGTTGAAATTCAGAAACTCAGGGAATAAATGACAAACTGTCTTATCCTTTATTTGTCAAAATTAACTAAAATTAGTTCAAATTTACAAAACGAATAAATTCTACAAACTAGCTTGCCTTTGAGTTTGCTTTGGTTGCGCATCATGTGAGTACAGAAGGGTGAACACAATTGTTGAATGGTTGCCATTTCATTTATTAAAACTGTCAACAGGCGTTAAAGCAGGTTGAGCTATCAAAGACGACAAAAAAATGCACAGGAAACACACTCGCACACACACGCACACACTCACACACATTTCCCCATTCTCCCTAGAGCGTTTCCTTTGTCCTATTCTCGGTTGTACAAGTTTTGTAAGGCTGATAAAATTTTATGAATGGAATTCCGACAGCTCGACGGGCGTTACAAGCACATTAATAAAAGTGTCGAACATGTGGCGCGTTGGGCGTCAGTTTAGGGGGGAACTGTGAAAGGGGGAGGTTAGAAAATAGGAGCGGTTACAAAGTGTAGGGGTAACCTAAGCACGCACGCAACCTTCAGCTGTGGAATTTGTGTGTTTGTGTCGTGCTTGGCTTTGGCCTTGCAACAGCGCCTAAAAGCATGCAACACTCAACAGCAGCAACGACAAGAACAACAGCAGCAACAACATCATTCATTTGCCTGCTGACTGTGTCAAGGATGTCGAAGGGTAGACACATCCCAAACGAGAAATAGCAGTCAAAAAGAAAAAAAGATGAGGACACTTGTAGGCGCACATCAATTATACAACTGCCTGTTATTCAGTTGTTGTTGTTGTTGTTGTTTTTGATGTTGCTTCCTTGTCGCAATTGTTTGCCTTTTACGACTTCCGTTCCATTGACAGTCGCCATAAATTATGGTTTGGGGCATAACAATGAAAGCGAAAATTCCTCCTTTTTTTTGGGAGGAATGAAGGAATCCACAACACAAAGTGGCCATAAAGCAGAGGGTCATGAAATGGTCCCAGCACATTAGACAGAAGCGGCTTCAACTGCAGCTTTATTTTCATCTTGACTTTAAGTCTAAGTCAACTGTAAGCAAGTCGAGAAAAATTCTCCTTCTGCAAGTTTTCCAAGTGAAAATTTCAGGACAGACGCTTCGCTTTGAAGGTGGAATGTGGCGTGGATTTGCGCAACGTGGGGCGAAAAACAAATGCAAATTAAATTAAATACGAAACTTTGCTAATATGCGAAACAAAACTTTAGAACAAAACTCTACCCTTATAAAGAAACCCTAGGAATCCCCAAGCAACATCGTTTCTTTTTGCACATTTAATTAAAGCAGCTACAAATTGCAACTTGAAACTTAAGTTTTAGTTCTAATTTGTCGAAATTCTTATACTCAATAAGAACACTTGAAGTTAAAGTAGCAATGCATTGCTGGAGTCACTTAAAAACTTCTATCTACGGTAAGATTCCACGTGAAAAAATAGTAATTTAATGTCGTAAAATAATTTAAAATTGCTGAGTTCAATTAGGAAATACCTTAAGATAACGACATCTGAGTTATAACCCGTTATCAAAAGAGGAAATTGAATATATGTATGTTGTAAAAGCATGTAATAGGAAAATGTGGGAGGGATCTGTAGATGGAATTGGGAAACTTACATCTATTTCTCATAGGGACATCTATTGAAAAATGATAAAAAGTATTATAAAAGTATGATAGAAAATGTTAATTTCAGTAAAAAAGCTCAAAATTAGAAAGTGACAACTGACTTATTCCCCTAAAATATATCAGATTTATTTAGACAGGAAAGAAATCATGCAACAATTTTAGCACACTTTTTTAAGCTGCCTTCTTTGGAAAACTCAAAGGAACTATGCAGAAGTGACTAACAATATTCAACAGTATAGTTCTTAAGGTAAAATGAGGGTTACAAAGAATGCTCCGTCGCTTATGTGGTTGGTATTATTAGCTCCAGTCAAGACATAAATTTCAATGATATTGCATATTGTATATCGTATTTGGAGTTCATTAAAGTGCAATGAACTTGTTACGTGCGAAGAGAGAAGTGGAGGTGAGACGGTACTAAAAGAGGGTGACCATAGAACAGTTTTGGGGTCAGTCGGCAGTTTTGCAACCCTCACTTGGTGCTGGCTAAAGGTAAATGGCACTTAATTTAATGTTAAATTTATGTAAGACAGTCTAAAGGTAATAAAAATGCCACACTTAAAAACTTTTCTATCGAATGGCAGCAGGTTTCACACTATCACAGCTGGACAGGACAATACAGGACTACACAGGATAATAACAACAACAAGAGTTACAATGTGGCTAAAACAGAGAAAATGGGTTAGCCGAGTTGGCCTAAAAACGTTAAAGTTTGCCGCAGTTTCAAACTGACAGAAAGACCGCAAGGTAAACTCGTTGCATGATTTAGAGCCATACGAGAATTGCAAGAAAATATAAACATAAACATATATATACTCAAACTTATATCGGTCTGAAGAATACTTCTGGGTGACTCACATATTTATATAGTCCATTATGCATGAATTTCTGTGCAGGGGGAGAGGTGCGGCTCTGATATGGCAGACACAAAACTCTCGAAGAAGACATGGGAAAATCGATAGTTAAATGTGATTAACCGGCAAAATTGTGGCATACAACACCGGCTGTTGCGTGCCTCCTTCTAAACTGATTCCATTCGTACAAGAAAAACAACTTAACAAATGAGTTTATTAATGAGATGCGTAAACAGTTTTCCTACAGCAAAACTCTTCTCGACTAAAACAAGCTCAGTTTGCTTAAAAGAAACAGACGAAATTAATGGAAAAGTAGGCGGTGTTCATGCTTGTCATGCTGAGAGTTGACATTGATAGTTCAGTTAGGTGAAGGACCTGAGGACATGTTAATTATTAAATCTGTTGATACTCAAAGAAAATACACAAAGTCAAGCATATTTAATATATTTATTCGATATTCATTTTGATAAATGTGAAAGCTAATACAATAAACTTAGACCCCACAGAAGCTGAAAGCTAAGAGACAGTGTCATATGGTACATATATACTTTATATGATAATGTTTTAGCAACGCAGCAAACCGATCCGAACTAAATGATCGATAAAAATGTATAACATCTCATTCATTTGTGACTTAAATTAAAAGTCCATCAAATAATTAATCAACTTAATGAAATTCCTAAGTTACATTCATTAAAAAATTAAAAACATTTTTATGTATTGGCTTTGAAAATCAAGAATTCAACGCAATCAAGGAAATAATTGAACCATCAAACCGAACCCTTTTTCCAATCTTTTAAGTTTTATACAAAAATATATTTTTATCACAAGAAAATATTTTAAATAATTAAAATACAATACATTCCTTTAGTCATAGAATAATCAATCATTATATTAATATAAGAACTACGAAAAACTAAAATATTCCTATAGATTCGACTGACCGTATTTAAATTTTGGATTAGGAGAAAAATCCCCAGCAAAGAGAATAGCGAGTTCAAAGATCAGAAACTAAATCCATATATTATAATTTAACATCTTTTGTGCAGTATTGCAACTTATAGCTTTTTTATTTTAAAGAAATTTATGAACGGAAACATAGAGAGACACAAATTTTTGTGATAGTATATTTTTAACTGTCATGAAAAAATTCTGCATCTAGCTTGTATAACTATCTAATGATAAAGAGATTATTTTGCAAAAGCAAACTGAAATATTTATTCAATTTGTATAATACTTTTGTATATTTTTAATAAGCGTTCCAAAATATTCGGCATACTTAAAGGCGTAATGCTGATTTAAGCTGTAATTACACGGCTTAGATTCAATCTGAAATGCTTTAACTCTCTATAGGTTAGCTGTACCACATGTTGCCTATGGCGCCAGAAAGGCTTAACTCGATTTGCCACTGGTTACAACGTGGTCTTCCCCCTCCTGTTCTCCTTCTCTCCTACTCTTCACTCTTTGTCAGTTAGGCGTGTGCGCTTAAAGCCGCTTATTTCATTGCAAATTCAACTAAAGCTGAGCACAGAAACAATTCAGTTAAACCCCTCAAATATGGAGGGCGTTTCAGAGGTGAGTGGGAGGGGTTCTCGGAAGGTTTAGCATTTCTATGAGTCAGCTCTCTTAGTCTATAAACTGCTCTAAAATATGCACACAATGTTGCCCCAACAACGGCAATGCCTGTTGCTGTTTTATGGCAAATGTTGCCCTTTTCTTTTCTTTTCCTATTTTTTATTCTTTCCTGTTTTTTTGACTCTTGGCCACAGGACTTGACATGCTGTGGCACCTGGACGGAAGATTTATGGCCAGAGTGTGCAGAGAGTTGAATGAAATGTCTGACATTTGAAGTAATTGCCGAAATTGAGAGACAAATGACAGGCGAGTGACTAGCAAATTGATTGAATATTCGATGCATATTCGACTTATCGACCATTTTGCATATGTCGCTTAACTTTGACTTTCCAAACTGTCCTATCCTCGATCCTTTGCTTCTATGCTTTCTCTTAACCCTTTGGCACTGAGCCTACGTAAATAGAACCCTTGCCCGGCAGGACAAACAGTTGCAGAGTAAACAAAAGCCGACCTCTGGGAGTTTAATGGCCTGCAGCAGTCATTGACACTGCTCCTATTGCTGCCCATAAGCTTGCAATATGAACTTAGACACAACGTTTTAATTATTGTTCAACCAGCTGCATTGAAGCATGCCACAACAACTTGATTGAGTCCCATTTTTAGTCCAAGAGCTCTATTAAATCAAATTTGGCTTAGAGTCAAGGTATGCACTACACACTTGATTCATATGAAGTTTTTACCTTTAGAATACTAAAACATGTTGAACAACTCCATTTAGCCGCACTTGACACTCACAGCATGGGGCAGAATGCCGCAAAGTATGCAACACAAAACATTAAAAAGCAATTATATCGCTTCAATAAATTCAATTCACAACAGAAATGTAATTAAAGACACTTCACTTAAATAACAAAAAATATTTATTAATTACATTAAATATATTTATTTTTTCTTTATTTTACTTTGAGTAATATTATTGCACCATTTTATTTGTTTTTATATATTTGTAATATTTAAATATTTATTTCAACAAGCGTCAACATTTCAGAGTGACAACCGCAACGCCCGAGCGTCGAAATGCGTTTCTGGGGTTGCTCCGTTCTGTTGCCTCAAAACGAACCAAACTAACATTTTATTTCGAAAACGTTTAAGAGAGCGCACGCTCGCTCTCTCTCAAGTTCGAAAGAGCGCAGAACGACTAGAGTGAGAGCTAAAGTAAGAGAGAGGCGGCACATGGCAAAGTTTATTGCTGAAAGTAAAAGGCTGTCTGTCTATAGGGAATAGGAGTTGAAGAGCTGCTAAACAACAAAAACACCGCCAGTGACACCTGCCCACCTGTGCGTTAAGCAAAATAGTGTATTAATGATTGACTGAATGAATGAATGAGTGCAAAAATGAAGCTAGTTGCTAGCCTGTTTTTATTCTGCCAGGCTTTAGGCGTTTTTGATTCCACGCATTTGGTTCAGCAGTTCTCATAAGCAGACAGATGCCTAGAGCATGACGAAATTACCAGTCTAAAAACACCAAAATGCACTTAGGACTGTCTGATATAGAGGGGGGATGTTGATCTTAGCTTTGTTAAAATATTAATTTTAAATTCTTATCTTCGCATATGTTATTGTCTAGGAATTATTAATCAGCTTTTTTTGTTAAGAAAGGATAAGTCTAATTTTTTCATATTTTGAAAACATATTTTCAAAGAGCTCTATAAAGTAAATGCATTTGAATAATTTTTTATTATTCTGTCTTCAAAATATCTCTCAGCTCAAATTTATCTGGATTATGATAACAAAAACCAGCATAGACAATAAATTCTAAGGAATATTGTATTTTCTGTTACTCTGGTATAAGTTGTTTCCAGAAATATAACGCTATATTTTTACAACCCAAATTATACTGCAAATATATTTATTTTCAAAAAAAAAAGGCGTCTTCCATATTTTTTTATTGATTATTCTATTTCTCTTTTAAAGTCATCTATCAATGCAATATTTTCCACTTTCAATAGTTACTATAAATTAGAGATCATACATATTTAAACGATTTGATTGCAACAATAGCATTAAAGTAAAAATTTTAAAAACTAGAAAAATGAAGTACAATACTTAAATTCTATTTTTTAGGATTCAAAAATACCTTCCATTATTCTTTCTTCATATATGTTAGTTTTGTTAGTATTTATATTTTTTATGTTTCCTTGACTTATTTTTGCCAAACTACATACTTCCGTTTAAAAAGAAAGGTAATAATAAGCCTCAAAATGTCAGACAACCAGCTCCACCCACAAGGATTTGTTGTTCGAGTATTTCGCCCAACAATGTCTCTGTCTCTAATGGGTGGGTAGAGCTCTGTGGTGGTTGTCGTTGTTGTTGTCGATGCCAAAAAGCAACAAATGTCTTTAAGAGAGCCAGTCGAAACAAGTCAAGAGAGAGAGCAACAGATTTCGAAAAATGTCAATTCTCTCTTAGGTTGTCAGTTGGTCATGCAGTCAATGCACCAAACTTGTTTCATGTTCGACAGCTGCCCGGTTTTCAATTGAGCCAAGGGCGGGCTCGTTCTTGTCTGTGCTGCAATTTTCCAAAAAAGTGCACGCAAGAAAATCCAACGAGCATTCAATGAAAAGCGAAACTAGCCGATAACAAGTTGTCGTTGAAGTTATAGTTGTTGTTGTTGTTGTTGTTGCTACTGCTATTTGTTGTTGATTGTCTGCACCGTTTTTTACTTGCAAGTTTTGTGAGGTTTTTTGTATTGTGTGGCAAGTCAACTAATTGGAGCCGCTGGCTTGCCACATGTAACCCAGAAGTGCTTGGCCTTTCCACAAATACTCATTAGTCTTTCGGAAGGCGGCACTCAATCAGCAAGCCATCAAATTGCACTAGCCAATAATAATAAGTGCGTTACAAGACCCAGAAAGAGAGTGAAATACAGATGCTTAAGCTGAAAAAAATATTACAAAAGCAAATCATATTTTTAAAAAGTTAAAGAATTTGCTTAAAATATGAAACTAATTTAGATTGGTTCAACATTAATAATAAGATAATGTAAGACAGAATTTTCGGATGTAGTAACATACAACATTTAAACTGCGAGACCAATTTTTCCAAAATTCAAATAGTGTTGAGATGATGATTGTTGCATCATAATTTATGAAATTACTGCAAATTTCAAAGAAAAACAATTAACTTTTTTAAATGATTAACTGTTTTTAAAAAAAATTCACAAAATATTTATTTATATCTAACAATCCTTAATACATATATTAACAAATGAGAGAGTGTGCTTTAATATTTTTTAATAATTTTTATAAAATGCCAAACTTATTTATCTAAAGACCAACTGTCTTCATAAACCTAAATAACTTGTATTTCATAGTGTATAGTAATTCAAAGCTTTCGTGCGCGTTAATAATAATTAGAAAAAATATCTAGCGGCTATAGCAAAGTTATTGGAAAACGATTAAGCAAAAGTCCACTCAAAGACTTTGTCATGCTCACGTCTACACTTAGAGTGTGTGTATTGTTGTGTGTGTGTGTTGTGGGCGTACAGAAAATATCAGTTTGTGTTGCAAGCGGCATGTGGAAAGGTCAGTTTTGGCTTAGAGGCTTACGTATGCCTGCCACATGCCACATTGAGACGATTTTAATCGGTGCGCTAACGTGAGTGAATAAGAGGAAAACAACAGACAAAATAACATTGAAGAAGAGAAAGAATGAGAGAGAGAGAGAGAGAGAGAGAGGATGTAAGCGAGAAGAGGTGTTGCATTTATCAATTGCACTGTCCCATTGAGATATGACCAACTGCAACTGGTTTTTGTGTGCAACTGTTGCAATTTTGTGGAATTTACTTAATGCCTTTGCCACAAAAGCTATTGGAGAGTTGAGTGCGCATTAAAGAAACGTTTGAATAATTTACGAAGCTCAATTAAGCTCGAGCAGAAGATGTGCATAATATAATGTACAAATATTTTCACAAAATCAAATATTCTAAGCATTTCAAACATCCAACTAAAATAATAAAGTTGATAAATAATTTTTTTGTGGATATTGAACCATAAAATATAGAAGCTTTTGGCCAGAAGAGGTGTGTGTCAAGGCTAAATGTGTCACTGCTGTGCTATAAAAAGTGCGGTACCCGCATAATTTGTACTGGGTAGCAAAGCTTTTCCAAAAGTCCTTTCAATGCAAAAGCTTTCAAGCGGAAGCTCAAATTTGGAACGTTGAATATTATTTGGAGAGTTCCGAATTATTATAATACAAAAGAATAATGCTTAAATTATTAAATTTTTAATTTTATTATTCAATTCTGCAGTCGAAATTCCCTAATATGGCAGTCTAAGTTGCTGACAAAAATTATAAAAGCGAAATATTTTTTATAAAAACTATAAAAAATTATAATTAAATTAAATATAATGTGAATTAAACTTACCCGTAAAAAAAAAGGAAAAAAAAAACGTTGTCGAAGCATTAAATGTGTATTACACACTTAACAGAGAAACTATTCAAACTAAAATATTGAAATTCAATTAATTTACAATACTTATTATTTTATTTATTTAGTTTTTAATCTAAATCTAATGATTTTTTGAAACAGAGAAAGATTTATTTGATGTAATTTTGTGTTAGTTTCTTTTCATGAATGCTTTTCATACCCAACTCAGTATTTTCCCTGATCAATTCACATTAGGAAATGCTGTCGCCTTTTCGCACAGCTAAGTACTTAATCCAATTTATAGAATGTTTATGCCACTTATTCTTCGTAAAGTAAGTGAAAGGCAGTCAGGGTACTAAAGATGGGAATATGTTTTTAATGTGACAAACGCAACAAAATCAATGAATCAATTTTCCCAAAACGCGACAACAAAGATTTCCACTTCATTAAACGTCTGTCGGCACTTCACTAGCAAAAGGGAAAATCGAGGGAAACTGCAAGTATATCGAAATGAAAACCAGGCAGAACCGAGTGGGCAGCTGATTGCTTGGGCCCTAGGGTCACGTCATTGAACACTCGAGTGGGCAGTCCCTTTTTCGAAGGTAGCAGAGGCACTCACAGAGCAGACCTGGGTATACACTTATTTTGGGCCTACGGGTTCACTGAATTTGATGAAATTAATAAAAACAATTTGTATTTATAATGTTGAGGCAGTTTGGGGCAATTGGGTGCGAAATTTATTTTCAATTTGTTGGCGCGTTGCGGTCAGCAAAAATTGGCAAAATGTGGAAAATTTCAGAGAAAATGCGTGTGGATAGGGGACACGATAATGCTGCGCGGCTTTTGCTGGCTTAAAGTGAAAGCTTTAAATTTGTTGCCAGCTGCCTGAAATGGCTGCAACTCACGGATGAGCCATAAATCAAATGAATTGAAAAATGCGTTATTAAATAATAGGAAGCAAAAGGAGCAAAAGACTGCGGCAAGGATGCAGCAGACACGGCCATGTGTGCAATCCCTACAAGTTGCTGCAACAACAACCACGATAACAACAACTCGACTCAACTCGACTCCATTGGACTGTCTGCTTGCCTCCTCTTGTTGAAATATGCGCTCTGCTGCATTTTGATTTACTTTTATGGCTAGACAACTGACTACCCCTAACCTACCCTACATCAGTTCCTACTCCTCGTCCTTTGCCAGGACTCGGTGCACTTGTTGGGCTGCAGAAGTATATATATCCTGCAGGTGTCGACGCCGCAGCTGATTAGCTTCAGCTTGACACTAATGCGACAGCGGGGGGCTGCATTAAAATTCAATTATTGAACATATTTTCCAGCTGCAATAAACGTGACGATGGTTCAAAAGTCATTTGAGGTCAGTTTGCATCATAGAGAACCACACAAGCCAGGGGCATGAACTTGTTGAAAGTATTCCTGCCCCCAACTTCCCCCAATTCCCTGACTCCTCATACACTTTAGTCGCGCCGACAGCTGTTGCTATTTATAGAGAGTTAATGTGAGAGAGAGAGAAAAAAAGAAGAGGAGAGCGCTCCCATTTCATCGCCTCATGACATTGCATTAATTTCACAGATCAAACGCGTTGATGGACCGAAGCTAATGAAAATGTAAAATGCCTTCTATTTTCCCCCCAAGCAGCCTGATAAGTCTATAAGCGCTTTTTAATGAAATGCCTGGAGAAATGTGGGCGGCTGTTTGACAAGTGTTTAATAAAATAACAAAATTATGATTCAGCAGACTCCAATGTGGCAGCCAACAGAAGCTTCTCCCTTTTGAAAGCCCAAAACAAATGGCTAACAAATAGAGCGGCAAATGGAAAACTTAAGAATAAACTTTGTAAATGATTTCCTTTTGAAAGAACTAAATTTGATAAATAGAAACTGAAGATTCAATTTCATTAAATATAATTTATAAGATCGAATTAATAGTTTCCCAAGGAATACATTTTGGTTTCTTTTGGTTAAAACCATGAAAAAATAAAATGTTATTTTACATAGAAATATGCTGAATTTTGAAGATGAAATTATTTTAATTTGAATTTAAATTGCAAGTGAATCACTGCGGATGGCAGTTCGCGCTAGTGACGAAAGCAGCACGAAGGGTGCGAAAGGCGACTAGCAATATATACAGCTAATTTAGAAAATTCTATGACTGTCCTATCAGATCGAGCTGTATACCGATCGAAAGGTTTAGTCCTAACTTACAAAATGGCGTGCTAAGACTTTGTCTAACTCACCTATGTCATGAAATACAGGAGTGTCAGTGGGAGGTCAAAATTTAAATGATTGCAGCTAATGGGGCTGTTTTATTTTTTAAAATTCGATTAAAACACGCGTCGATTGATACCCAAATCCGATAACTGGTTCAAAAGATAAATAAATTTGAAATTTTTAGTGGACTTCTTAAAAGTCAGCTTGTTTGTCTGTTTGTCTTTTTGCATCAAAGCTCTAAATGATGGGGATTTATTCCTTTTCGAAAATCTAGAAATGTTTGTTCTACGACTATTTGAAAAACCGCTAGTTTAGCGGGAAAACGCTAAATCTCGCTAAAATTGAAACCTAACCAGTTTAAAAACCATAGACACTACGTTCTATATGAAGATATATTCCAATTTTCGTGTTTTTTTTTTAAATTAATATTTTTATTTAAAAGTTTTATATAAACCTTTATTTCGTTTGTCACAAAATTGGATATCAGAAATTTTGAGGCTGGAGTATGCTTTTGTCACTCTTTACCAATCCTTTTCAATAAACTATACGCCCTATTTTAGGCGCTTGACAATTGTATTGCCGCTCCTGGAGACACATCAAAATTCGCTTGTTAACAACAACTAACCATAGATACCTTTGTTAACTGAAGTGCCAAATGGCAAGTGGTTCGCAGTGGTTGCCATGCCACTGCGTGAATGTATCTCAATATCTATAGACTGTCATCTATCGTGTATCTCCATTGTGTTGCTGTCTATGTGTGTGCGGGTGCGGGTGTGTGTGGGTGTGTGGGTGGCTTATGCCAGGTGACAGGTGAGTATTGTCAATTGTCAAGTCGTCTGCCGTTTGCTGCTGTTGACAATTTGCAATTGACATTTGACAAGCCTGAGCAGAGGCCTGATCTGACCAGGAGGCGAAGACTGGAGTCAACATCAAGTGGATTTTATGCAAATTGGCAATTTGAGCGATGGCTTTGGCTTTGAAGAGGCCTTCTGCCTCGGTGTGTTTGGGCCGGAAGTTGTTAAGGTTGTCAAGTGACTGCCATCACAATTAACTGCTTCAAATGATGAGTGCATCTTCCCCAATCCTTGTGACAGGGCCAAATTGTGCGTGGCAATAAGTGTTGCCAAAGTTAAGGCCAGCTTTCAAGAGTGCCGTTTTATCGTTCGCAACATGCCACATTTGAAGACGCTTCACAACGGGCGACAAAGTTCTCGGAAACGCATCGAAACGATACAATGCCAATTGCTCCGTTGACTCATTGGTGTCAGCTGTGGAGCAGCACAGCAATGAGTCATGGGATAACTGGAAACAAAAGCGGTCATTGGAGCGCACGAATGTGTATAGAAAGACTAAAGAAAGAAAGGTTTCCTTCGGTACTCCGACGATTTGATACCCTGCCAAAGTCCTGTACTTCATTTTTAACTGATCGAAATAATTAAGTTACTTAAATTTAACTTAAACAAATAAATTTTATTTCAATTGATTTCTATATTTGTGTGTCTAATAACAAATCGTGACAATGTTTGGGTATAAATATTTATGAAAAGATTCAAGACCAAAATCGAATTCAAATCGAATGTCATGTGTTTACACTGGCCAACATTGTTGCTGGAAGTATGTAGCTCGTACCTGTTCCTCAATGGTTGTGGGTAACTGAGTGCGAGCTCGCATCATGCTGAGAAAGTGTTGCCATGGAGACACCAGCTCCCGCTGAGCCTGTGCCGCTCCAAGCCTGCTGCCCTCGGACAGATACCCATTGTTTCGATGTCGTGATAGCGACTGCTCAAGTCGTTGCCCACGCGCAAGCATCGCCATCGCTGCAGTAGCCTTGTCCCAGATCCGACTCGCAAAGTCCAAGTAAGATTGATGGGGATGATGATGATGATGATGATGCTGCTGTCACCCCGGATCCTCGCGTGGGCAGCGTCACGTGTTGTAGCCACGCAGCAGCGGTCATGGACACCGAGGAGGCAGAGGCAGAGGCGGAGGCGGAGGCAGCAGCTGCCGCGGATTGTGCCGCCGTCGAGGGCAGCTTTCCTCCTTGGACTCGTAGATTGGTGCCAACGATCTTCGAGGATCATGGAACTTACTGGGGAGGCGGTGGGCGTATTGGGTTTAATTGTGCGTCGGTCGCTGCAACTGTGCCGGTGGCGAGGACAGAAATGTGGACCCGCATTGTTCTCCAGTTTGCGCATCAGCGCTGACGGGTGAACCGGCTGCTGCCATAGATGCCGCCATGTTGCGGTGTGCTTGGGCTCCCTCAGGTAGCCCGAGCCATGGCCAGAGTAACCAGCGCCATGTGGTACTCCTGATATGTGGATCTGCGGTGGAGGAGGCGACGTGCATTGGCATAGTACGGTTTTCTGGAGTTTTATGAAAGGTGCCTGGTTGTACTTGGGTTGACAGCCAGCTGCTGCTGCGATTGCTGCTGTTGCTCTGGGATATGTTGGCCTGGTTGATATGTCGCTCCGATTCGCGCTTGAAGAGCTCTCGGATCCATTGGCCACGCCGCTGTGGCAGCTTGCTGGTTCCTTGATGGCCGCTATGGGGCAGGGCAAACCCTGTGCCACTGGGACTTTGCAGAACTGACTCTGACCCTGACTTTCAGGGGCAGCTTGGAATCAGTTTCCCTTCCCTCTACACCCATTTTGGCGTTAAATTAATTTGGGGACATGGCTGTCTCTATTTTTTGTTTGACCAGCGCTGCGTGTATATATGTATGTGAGTGTGTGTGTTTGTGAGTGGATACTTGATTACTTTGAATGGTTACGGATATTTCGAGTACAATATACTCTCAATATGATGTGGCATAATCGGAACGCCTTACATACTTGATTACCTAAAAGTACCAAAGCGCCCAACATTAAACGGTTAGAGATTAGGTATCAAGTTCTTAACTTGAGTCTGAGTAATTAAATTTGTTTGATAGTTGTAGTTGCCTGGGAGACAATGAACAGATTTTTTGACAGTTGTGACAGTGATATTTCCGACGATGTTCACTGTGTCTTTACACGCAGAGAAAAAATCAAGATTGGTATAAAAGCTCGGAATTTCCAAAACTGAGAACAAAAATCTTATTTCAAGTTCGGAAATCTTAAAACCGGATTTACTGGGATACTTTAAGTTCGTTTTGGGCTTAATTCAAGTCTGTAAAAATCGTAAACATACTAGCTTAAGTACACAAAAATCTTGAACTAATCCCAAAATGTACTTGTTTCAAGAACAAACATTGTCGTATTGAATTGCATTTAATCTTTTAACATACACTATATTTTAATCTTATAACATACACATATGTATACTAAAATTAAGCATAATAAAATAATAAAATACCATTTATTAATGGTGTATTTTGTTGGTTAGAGACCTCTCTACTTTGGAATAGGTGTTGATTTTACCAGCGATCAGAGCTTAAAGTCATCTTTGCGTCGCTAAGCTACTAGGTTGAGAATTGAAAACATATCTTTAGCATATCCAAAAATGTGCTTGTTTCTAATACAAAACATTCTAATATTTATGTTCATTTGAATCTCAACAAAATACTATTTTAAGAACAAAATAATTTTTAACTTGCTTATTATAAATAACTAACTTTGTTCTTTCTGCAGGTACGAGACTTACAGATATCATTTATGAAATGGTGTTAAATATTCTGACCAAGTTTGGTTAAAATCTGACTAATATTTCGGATAGCTGTCATAGGAATGTAAAATCAGAATCTTAAGTTTTAGATTGGGTCATACTTTATTTAAGATTTTTAGTACACAGTAATCTTAAAATGTTAAGAACAAAACTGTATAAATTCAAGTATTGACGTACCTAATTTAAGGATGGCATATTTTCTGAGTGTAGGTATAGAGAAATAGGTTCTTTTAGATTTGTGCACATATAATATTTAACTATTGGGACGGTGCTACAGTCGAGAATACTCGACTGTCGGAGACTGTACTTACTATGGCAAAAAACTAACATGAAAAAATTAAAAAATATTTAGCTAACTTAAATGCATATTCTATCATATTGGTTACAATGTCTCATAAAACATAAATGATTTTCATACGAAGACTTTATTTTCGCCCGATCGGTCCTATGACAGCTATATGATATAGTGGTCCGCTTTGAACCAACTTTGGACAGGATATATAAAACGAATTGTTATGCATATTTAATCAGTTTGGTTACGATATCTCATTAAACAAAAAAGTTTTTCATACTAAGACTTAATTTTCGCCCGATCGGTCCCATGGCAGCTATATAATATAGTTGACCGATTAGAACCAACTTCGGTAAGGATATATAAAACCAAGTTTTATTTATATTCTATCAGTTTGTTGACGATATCTCATAAAACTAAAAAGTTTTTCATACAAAGACTTAATTTTCACTTGATCGGTCCTATGACAGCTATACGATATAGTGGTCCGATTTAAACCAACTATGAACCAAGTCATATGCTTATTGTATCAGTTTGCTTTAGATATCTCATAAAACGTTTTTCATACTAAAACTTGATTTTCGACCGATTGTTCCTATGGGCGCTATATGATATAGTTGACCGATTAGAACCAACTTCGGTAAGGATACATAAAACCAAGTTTTAATTATATTTTATCAGTTTGTTTACGATATCTCATAAAACTAAAAAGTTTTTCATACTAAAATTTAATTTTCGACCGATTGTTCCTATGGGCGCTATATGATATAATGGTCGATTCAAAAAGAAACAAACTTGACCTGAATGCAATATAGAGGAACCTACATACCAAGTTTGGTGTCTCTATCTCTTTTAGTCTCTGAGATCTAGGCGCTCATACAGACGGACAGACAGACGGACATTGCTATATCGTCTCGGCTCTTGATGCTGATCAAAAATATATATTCTTTATAGGGTCTGCCACGCCTCCTTCCGCCTGTAACGCACATATTCGTTGAAACAAACCCAATTGACCCCTGTACTTTTTTTAAGTACGGGGTCTAAAAAAGGTTCACTAATCTTGGTATGTTTTAATTTAAATAAATAAATGTTTAGAAGCCTTAATTTGATAATGTGTATTTAACAATATTTTCCTTTTATGTATTGAGGTTTGCATAAGCTTAATTTTCTTTTGGAATTGTTTAAGTAGTTCTAACATTATTATTTAAGGTTTTAAATTGGCATCAAAATTCTTGAACTTGAATAGTTGTGAAAAATAAATATATAAATTTCAGAGAAATGGGGAAAGTTCCAATACCAGAAATTTCTACCAACTATAACATGTATTCAATATCAATGGTTTTATTCAAGTAAGTACTTAACCCACACACATATCACTTCTTATATAGAAATACTTGTACATTTCAAAATGGTAGCTCTGCAAGAGGCATAAATCCAGGCACTCCAAAACAATCATACGCCTGAGTCAACAGCAACACATCGTAGGAAGAGAAGCGGCAAAACAGGAGAAACAGAGAAAGGTCAGAAGCATAGCAGAGTCAGGAGTGTCTCTGTGACAGGTCGTTGTATGGGCTGAAGTTTTTATGCATAAATCACTTTCACTTGTTTACACAAATAGGCACAGAGTATCTGGAAATGGGAAATGCAAAGTACCCCAAAACCTGCCGCTGAGCTCAACGAAATTTTCATTTTATTATTTCTTTTTTTTTCCATAGCAGCAAAAAAGTAAACCGAAAACATGCAACACATATTAAAGAAGGAGAGCAGAGGGAAAGAGTTTGGGTCAACAGTTCGGCTACATACAAAAGCGCAGACCTCGAACAATCATAGGTTTGAGTGAGCTTCATTTTGGCCAACCTCCCACACAAATATTGAAAGGGAATAACAACAACAGTTAAACAAACAATGTTCGGGTTCGGGGCCGGGTCCGGGTCACGTTCCGAGGCTTAAGCCTAACGGAAGAAATGGGAATGTGGGAATATTGTCAAAAAATACATATTCGCAACGCACTGTGAGGTTGTAAAAACAATTTAAGCGATACTTTTGTTTATTATTATTTTTATGCCGCCGCCGCAAAATGTAAAATTAATATGGAAAGCACCCCAACTTCCACATTTGTTTACTCACGTAGTCAATTGGCAGGCAACACGAGAACATTTCGTAGCATACTTTTAGGGGACGCTTTATGCGACACACGGACTAAGCAAATAATTAACTCGCACAACTTGGCCAGGCGGCCAATTATGTTGATGGCCCAATAACATATTTGGCTCAATTAAATAAACACACGGCCCTTTGCATTAAATTAAATAAACACTAAGCCAAAACAACATCAACAAAAACAACGAAAACTTTTCAGGCCTACTGTCGAAACCGACAACAACAAATAAAGAACTTTGCCCAAAAGTTTTGCAACTCAACCCAACTTTGGCTGCCTATTAGCCGGGGCATGCCTTATGCCTTTGCCTCATGCCACATGCGTGCTGTCAAATTATCTGGGAAATTATTTTGAGCACGCACCAAACACAATGCGACAAATGGGCTAAATGTAGATGTTCTATGAAAACAGCGGGCAGATGTGAGAAATCTTAAGGGGAAGAAAATCTTTTTTTTCTTTTATGTCAACGCAAACTTTTAGCATTGTCACTTTAATTTAATGAGTAGTAAAATACAAAAGCATGTAACTGCTGATTTTTTTTAACAATTGCTTTTATTTTTTTATTTACTCTAAACTTTATTTCATAGACTTCTTAAAACAATGTTTGGGCTCTCTGCATCTTAAGACATGTTATTTATCTGAGCTACAAAATTTTAAATCTATAGCTCATCAGAGCTCTAGGTTCCCAGGGATTGCTAAATCAACTGACAGTAAAATTTTGGTATATTGATTATAATGTTGATGATAATATGTTAGAGGGTGGCAGCTCTATTTCAAACATTTACAAATGTAAAGTTTGAAATAAGAATAAAAATTCATTCGATCCAGCTAACCCACTCAATTTAAACAGTTAGAAAGGTTGCCAACAAACCAACATAAAAAATATAAACATCTATACATTTTTCTTAGTTAACAAACCATAAAACTATTTTAGTTTTTTTATTATGCAAATTGTGAAAAGCCATATTCAGAGAATTAATCAATTTATGGTGAAGAAAATGGCGTTCCCTTCTCCTGGGTCATGTAATTATAAAATCTTACAAAAAAAAAACACTCTTAACAAGGTAAAAAATAAATTTATGACGTAAGTGTTTCCAGGCCCCAAAAATAGTGATAGTACAATTTCGTGACAAACGATATTAAATTTAAAATATAAAAAATTAAAAAAATATTTGACATTTGGCACTGCGCAAAAATTATATTTTTGGGCTTATATAATCGGGTTCATTTTCCGTATAAAGACTATACTTTTCGATCGGCTTATAACACAAAAATCTAATTATAAATATTTGAAAGACGCATTTTTTAAAATGTTTTGTTGAAAAAATATATGTCTGTTGTAAGTCAATAGTTCCAACTCTATATACATCTGAAGCAAATATAGTACATGGAAATTTTAACTGAATGCTTTAATATTGTAATGAGCTTATATTTGCATTATAATTCTTCCTCTGTCTCCCTTCGTAACTTTCTCTATAAGTTTCTTTTCTACTTCCTTGCTTCTTATTAAAATAAGTAAAACGTGAACATTTCCAGGCGTAACGATAATTTTGCTGAATTACATTCTCACTTTTTTGGTGGTATGTAGGGAGTAGTAAAATACAGAAATTTGTTGACTATTTGCGGTGACCAAACGAAATAGAATGCCGTTAATTAACCAAGCCAACAGTTTTAAGTGGCCAACAAAAATATTTGCACTACAATTTGGCCAGGCTAACTAGAAGTCCTTCGCAGTTGGTAGTTTGGTATTTCAGTTAAAGTATCTACGGTTGTACTAGTATAAGTAACTCTGTTAGCTGCCAACTGCGGATAGTTGTTGCTTCTGGCACCAAAAGAAACGCAAGTTTGCGTTTAACATGGCCACAAATCAGAGCGGGAACAAAACAAGAAAAAAACACAAATAACCAACTCGAGTCGCATTCTTATGACTTTTTCATAAGTTTTGACTATTTCAGGTGGCACGCAAAGTAATTTTTCAATTTTATGCCACGCTGATAGGCATGCCACGATTTCCGCTGACTTGACAAATCGTGCAAAAATGAAATGTAAGCCTATACAAAAAGTTTTACTTGCCCTCTGACCCATCTCCCTTCAGAGAAGGCATTACGTGCGCGTATTACCAAACAAGAAAAGTCTCCTTTGGCTAAGGTCCTGTAACTGTAGCTATAACTGTAACTGTAATCGAAGTGAAACTGGCTGACGATGATGCGGCAAAGCGACGACCAGTCGGTGCCCCAGCAGGACACAGTGGACGACTAATATGTTTAGGGCTTGCGGCTTACACTTAAGTGAAATCAACGAAAATTTAGCTGTTTACTTTCAATGTAAACAAGTACATATGGAAAAACGACTATTGAATATTCTAAAACTTGAAGGAAAAGTTTAAAAAATTACATATTAACTCAATGCCAATTAAAAAAAGTTATTATAATTTTGTAGTATATTCGAAAAGTAATTTATGCACATAAAGTCATTTTAAAAATATTTACAATTTTATATTATATTCTGTATTTGACTTTCTTTTAAGATTTA
This sequence comes from Drosophila innubila, assembly GCF_004354385.1. Lineage (NCBI taxonomy): Eukaryota > Metazoa > Arthropoda > Insecta > Diptera > Drosophilidae > Drosophila > Drosophila innubila. The sequence continues at coordinate 27,467,608 of NW_022995372.1, forward strand.
CTAAAATTGAATAGGATACAATTACCAACACTTAAAACTAAATAAACTAAAACTAAATATAAATTCTGTTTATATATTTATATTTATTAAGATATGTAATTTATAATATAATATCATACAATTTTCTGCACTTTTCAAAACACCCGCTATTGATTTCGCTCTGGGTCTGTCACACATAATTTGAAATTTTCAGGGTGACCAATACGTGTCCTTAAAATTAGTTTCGCTTCGAATATAGGCAAATCAATTTTGCTACCAATGATTTTCAGTTTACATCATCCCTTCATCTCAGTTAGATCTTGGAAAGATTATGGAAGTGATATTATTATATTGTATTAATCAAATTTCTTACAAAAATTTTTAAGATTAAAATCAGAACAGTACCTACAGTATAAGTTAAGGTATAGAAATAATGTAATGAATAAATTATTAAGTAGCAAGCGAATAAAATAAAAATAAATTATTTCAACGAATAGTGTTTATAGCTATTACTATTTAAATTATCAAGATTTAATCGCCAAATATATTCGTCTGTGGAAATATAATACAGCTATGGCACAAGTATTTATTTTATGGCTTATAGTTCAAATTATTTTATAACCTATAGTTTAATTTGAAAACTTGTAGAACTCAGATAAGTTAAATTGTATCATAGCTAATATGCCCTTTAAATTTGTTGCTGAGCTTAATCTAAAATAATGCGGCGTAGCAAGAAATCACAGCAAAAGGGCTGCCATTCAGAAATGGGCCATTCATCACGAAATAAAACCGAGCTCCCAAGTTAGCTCTACCCAACTGCTCAGTCTAACATCCTCTGAACCACCAGGCACCACCCAGTGGGTTATGGCTTGGACTGAAAAAGATGAATGACTTGACAAATGCGCTGGTCATGAATCAAATATCAATTTGACAAGCGGCAAACGAAGAAGTTTTACCAGGACCAACAACAAAGTCTTTGTCCTGATGATGCTCAGGTGCTGCGTAATTCCTTGGCTTTTGTTATTTTTTGAAGCTGCCAACTTAATTCAATTTAATTGTGGCCAGCGTGTAAATGACGTACATGTAATGGAGCCAGCCAAGTAGTTTGGCCAAAATCATTTTGATAAGCTCAAAGTTTAAGAGTTTAAGTGCGACGTGGCGGGAGCAAAGATTAATGAAAACTTTTCGGTTGCGTTGCAGTTGCAATTTAGCTGGGTGTTTATTAAGTTTAGCTGCAAGTTAGATTGCCTTTCAACGAGTCTCTGCAATTTTGGTGTCAAAACTTGACGACGTTTCATTAGCAGGCGGCAAGAAAGAGGAGGCGAGACACAAGTCGCGTCTGGGGATTTACATGGCAGACACACACAAGCACACACTTGCCCCACAGCGTGTTGCACATTAATTATAAACAGGACAGTGGCAGCAGTCAACGCTTTTTCCCATGGGCCACGCTCTTTCTCTCAAAGTAAGCCCAATCAAGTTGATTAATAGTGTGCAACTGCTCTGAAATCTTCACGTCACAGGAACCTGCCCTCCGGTAGATAAATGAAAATGAAAAACAAACAATTAAATCAACAATAGTGTCACCTGTACCATCAGTATTTTATCAATAGACGTCCAGAGACCGTTCGTTTCCGGGTCTTAACTCATGCAAATAGTCTATTTCCTGTCAGGCATTCAGATTGGCATTTTTTACATTTCATTTTTATTGCCGCTGACCAAAACGGAAGTTTTTGGTGCCAACCTGACGCTGACGTTGCAAGTGCAATATGTTGCCAGTCGATAGCTGCTATGGACGCTCCTCTATCTCTCGCCCCTCCCCTCCTCTTTTGTTATATACCTTGCCATTTACCATGCAAATCTATGCCAAATACAGCAACATTTATGCAATGCAAACCGGCGCACACAAAAAACTGTAATACCTTTTGACTCGTATTTACTCCCCAAACTTGGGCTGAGAGGTTCCTATTTCCCACTTCTTGTATGTTACGATAGCACAAAAAACCTCCGTTCAGCGAGGGCAGTTTCAGCACATTTGTCTTGTAAATTTTTACATTCATTTCCATGAAACTTTGACACGAAGTATATTATGGAAGGATGAGAAACTAGGGTATAGAAATATTTGTTTATTCTAGAAAAATTAGTGGAACTATTGCTAAATTATACACTTTGTTAATATAATAAATTCCCAAGTTTATGTTAGCACATATTTAAAATTCTCAAGAGAAGTACTGGAATTATTTGGGAATATAAGTTTATCAATACCTCTTAATTAGATTTTATCCAATTTCATACTTATTGAATACAAGTGTAGGAAAACTGATTTTCAGAAAAATTTTGATATCGTGAAATACCTTATGATTTCTAAGTAGAATTTGACTCAAAGAAGCAGCGCCCGAGCTCGAATTATATGTATAAAATTGTATAGAATCAATACTTTTTATGTGATATTATTGAACTGGATTTTTTTCTATAAATTTTCAGCTTTAGTTTATTTTATGACATCTCTATTTAAAATAATTCTTATTTAATTCTCAAAAATATATTCTGATATCGTATATCGGATAGCGATAAACATTTCGAGCCACCCTTCTGGAGTATATCAAGCTCCGTAGCTTAGGAGCTTAAAAGCTTTTTGGGGCATCATTTACACTGTCCTCGTTGTTTTTGAAACGTTTTTTTCATTCAATATTTAAAACTGAACGCAAATGGCACAAAGAGTGAAACGAGCAAACTACGTGGCAAGAAGAACGCATATTTAAACTATGTTGAAATTTGCAAAGTGGAATACGAATGGTAATAAGGGAGTGAGAGTGAGCGCGGCATAGGTGGCAAGTGTTGCAACATGCGTGAGACCGACAAGTTGAATTGAGGTTGAGCTCGGTTTCTATGTCGCAGTTGAAATGTGGTATTTACTTAGTAAATGGGCAACGAAGCGAAACCAGTTGAAATGCGGTTGGGATTATTAAAAATTCCCTTAGCTAATGGTAGGGGCACCTTACCCTTACCCTAAACGTTGCCCTCTTCGTTGTTCTTCTTTGTGCGTCAAACTGGATGTGTTTGCAACTGATGCTCATTAGAGCGATGCTGACATATTTCTGGCTTTTTATTTTTAATGGAATGTCAGTTGCCACTTAACTTGCTACTTGCCACATGCCACCCTCTCGACTAACAAATTTCAAACGTTTTACACTTAAAAGCGCAATTCGAACCCTCGACTGAACCATCAATTTCTAATAATGTAATTTTGTAAACGTCATTTTGTAGCCACCCCCGAAAAATACACGAAGAAAGGCAGAAAGTGGTTGAAACAGCTGCTGTTGCCCCTGCAACTTTCATCACGTGCCAAATAGAAATTTGCATTGTGGCAACAACTAAAAAAAAAGAAATGAAGAGAAAGAAAAACTCTAACGAAGGCATTTACTCAAATATTTGCAAGTTGCAGCAAATGCCAAAATGATGACACAAGCGTAAACCATACTCAATTACTGGCCATGACACCTTGCAACAATGCGAGGGCAGCTAACACAGAAAGAGGGACACATTTTGCTACCACCCTCAAAATGCAAATAGAATGCCAGCAACATTCGCACGCTTCTTCACGGAAAGGGATGAACAGTGGATGGGGAGGTGTAGCTGTAACTTAAGGGTGTACCTTTCATTTCCATGGGTGCAAGAAATTAAAATCTAATAACACAGCTCAAAGCATAAATATTTGTTATACTTTCTCGCAACAGATCAGCCGGTTGCCTGAATGAAGCTGATGAAGCAGCTCCCTGGTGGTTACAACCCTGTTGCATAGTTTACAGAGTGCTTGAGAAGGGTAAGGAGCTGGAATGGTGGAATGGGTAAGGCATAAAAACAAATTATTACACACTCCAGGGTACATCAGCAGCAGAGAAAGGGAGCGAGGCGGGGCAGAAGCTGCAACAGACAGACGCGTTGGCAATGGCAACCTGTGCAACATTTACCTCAGTTGCTTCGAGCCAAAGGCTTCTGTTGTCTGTTGCCTGTGCACCCAACAACAACAACAACAGCAACAAGAGCAGCAACAACAATAGCAACAACCTCGATTTGCTCTTTGTTGTTTAGCCTTTTGTTTGGTGGTTGCAAGCTGCTGCTACTTGCTTATCCTGCCGCTGCCGAGGGCTGCCACGGAAGTTGATCGATTGGAATTCTAAATAATAACATTTTAGCTTTGTGTCAATATCGATCAATCGTTTGATTTCCTGTTGTTGCAGTTATAAATGTCGCGGTGCAGTTTTATTAGATTGATTGAACAACCCCTTTCCTAATAGATATTTTACATTACACTGCATACAGTAAAAATTAATGTGAGAAAATTTAAATTGCTAAAAAATTATTTTTTTGGAGATTACATTACTTTCCTACTTTATAACTAAACTCTTAATTCTAAAATGCAAACAATAATTTTATCAAATTTCATTAAAATTTAAAATTTTTACTTTACTTTAAGCACAAATAAAACTTAGCTTTTCAACTTTTCATTATTTTATCACTATTACACTTAACACTTAATAAAGTGTTTAACACATAACACTTCATCTTTCTCCATGTTTCTTTTCTCATTTTTAAGCAATTTCTTATGTTATTTGTATAGGCTAACTTATTTCAATTTATCTATCGTATGTCATATTTACTCTTGTTATATATAAATTTAATATTTTTTTTGACAACCACAATTTGGTTAATCTTTTAAATAAAATATTTAAGGAGGAATAAAAAAATGCATATGGGGTCGGCTTGTAAATGTGTATTTATATCAGAGATATTTTACCAAATTCTCTTTGTTAACATTTAAGGAGATATTCAAAATACGAAGAAACTTTTTGAGCCAACCTCTTTGCTATAATAATAGTAGTACACCCTCTGCACTTCTGCGCTTTGAGACAGGGCCGAATGTTTAGGTTTTGTCTATGGCAGGTCTATTACAGGTATACAAGCACTCACCCTGGGGCTAGTTTATCTAATACTCTCAACTTTCTGGCTATTTTCTTTTCCTCTTTGTATTTTTGTGAAATTTTAAATTTGATTTGTGCTCAATTCGATTATGAGTGAAGTTCGCTTTGTGTCTTCTTATATCTATGCTGCACTTGACAGTTACTATGCCTGGTAATCTTAGCTTGAAAATTAATTTACAGACACACACACACACACAGATACAGAGTGTTGTGATTTTTGGAGCAATGAAAACTCTTTGAAATTCAATATGCAACTTGCCCCCATATCATATATGTTGCTTGGCATCCCTTATTTCCTTGTTCTTCCCGGTAAGCCAATACAAAATCAATTATGGGAATCGACGCGCCTTGCGAAATATAGGAAAGCAACAACAAATGTTCCTTATACCTAAATCATTGTGAGTGTGTGTTTGTAAAGCATGGTCTAAGCCTGTGTAAAACCCACTGTAAGCGTCGCCCCCTCCTCTTCCTTGTGCCAGTGTCCCTGTCCCCTTCTGTAAAACTATAAATGGGCAGTGACGTCGACGTCGTAGGCTTAAGTGTGTTTGACTGCGGCTAATATTTATTTCCGGCAAATAAATCCCCGAGCATGTGCACAATCCCCCACCCCCCACCCCCAACACACACACCCACACATACATAGAGTAAGTGAAAGGGCATAAGGACAAGGAAAAAAGTAAACCAGGTTATTAATTTCACAAAACTCTCTCGTGACATTCTGCTTTCAGACTGTGGCATTAGCTTTATGGTCCCCTCAGGTTATTGATAGCCCTCCCTCGGCTTGATAGGGATGGGACAGAGGAAGTAGTGGGGTTACGCACATCATAAATTTTCATGTTTGTTTTGTTGCTATAACTCTTATCACTTTTATCACTTTGGTTACGTAGTACAGCTAAACAAACGTCTATTTATCTAGCCAATTGTTAAGCTTTTTCCATGTTTTTGTTGTCACTGCTAATTAATACATACACACACTTACATAATTGCACACGTCCGTTTGCTGTTGTTGTTTTTCCTGACAGCTTACTTAGTTAAATATTTAATGGCATTCATAACTATTTGCCAACAAAAACACACTGGAAAACTTAATCGACAGCAGCGTCATTGCAAAATGCAAAAGTTTTTACTCGTTCTTCCCTTTATCTCGCCTCCTCTTTCTCCTTTTTTATCCATCTTCATCGTGTTCTTTTGCATAGTTTTTATATGCTGTAAGCTACGCTCAAAGTTATGCAAACAATATTTTGCTCACTAACTAAAAATAAAGCATGTGAAAATTCAAATTCACTTGGCCTCAGGCATAAAATACCTAAGTTAATTTTGAAAGTTTGCGGGATGCGAATATTAACAGTATTTATTATGTTTCCATAATGGGATATGTTAAGTAGTTGTCGGGAAGTTAAAATGAATTAGGTTTTCTGAAGTACGTGTTAATGAAATATGGCAACACCTCGTCATTAATCTAACTTGTCGACATTGTTAGAAAACTAATATTGATTCCTTATAATAAATATTACTATACCAATTACTATGGTTATTACTTGATAACCAAATTTGGAAAAGATCATTTTGAACAAAAAAATTGGAAGCAAGTCTACTTTTCAGCAAGTCTACTTTATCCTTATATTAATGAAGCTATTATTTCGAAACAATAAGAGATAGTAATTTCATTAAATGGCTTTGGACAGTAAGGTTAAAAGAATACACAGCATGGATGTGTTAAATTGTATTCGACAGTGTTATATTTAACATTAAATTTATTTAAATGATTTAATAATACATTCTTAATTCTACAATTACAAAAAGACATAAGTTATGATTAATTTAAATTAATATTTAAAAGTGTTTTATATAACAAAAAATCTAAAAATGTTTTCAATCGAACATAATTGGTAAATAAATAAATGCATTTTTTTTGGTCGACTTCTGTAAAGATAGGGTATTCACGTAATACTTTGGCCTTAACTCAACTGTCTTTGTTCTTGTTCATATTTATAAGCTCTGCAAAGCTATTTTGCTCTGAATTGACTTTCTATTCCTTTTCTCTGCCTCTGCTTTTTTGGCGTCTCTAGGCAATGCTCTATGGCATCTTTGTCTCTCTGGATGCTGCTCTGATTTATTTGCCATGTTTTCTTACCTTTCAGTTGCACAAAGACAGCTTGGGGCAATGCGTTATGGCATAAAAGAAATGCAAATAACTGGCCAGATTGGGTAAGGGATATAAGTCGCTTTCTAAAAATTGTAAAATGCAACAATGCAATTATTTTGTATTTGTGAATAGTTTAATGCGTTGACTTGAGCTTGACTTTCGAAATTAATTGCATACTTTGAGGCTAACGGCAGCTCATAAATACGCCATGCACGACCAAAACTTTTTAATTAGTTAGTTACACAAACAACAAGAATAACAACAATAATAGCAGCAACTGCAGCGAGTGCAACCAAGCGGCTTTTTTTGGCCAGCAGCAAAATTTAATAAATAAATTTGCCAATAAGCCAAAACTGCGCAGATGCCAAAGCTGGCAAAACATTTTAAAATATGCATTAAGCGCCAAAAAGTATGCAACAGTAACAACAATAGCAACAAGCTGGCAACATGAACTCGGGACTCGAAACTCGGCACAAAGTGCGACTGGAGTACTAGAGATTTTCAGGCCCGGACTGCCTTGTTAGTGGCCAAAAATTATGGCTATAATTTTTCACACAGAGCGACTGCAAGGCGTAGTAGAAACGGGATTGAAAGAGAGAGTAAGAGAAAGGGAGAGAATTGGGTATATTGTACGCCAACAGCTAAGCAAAAACTTTCGGCAACTTAAGGCACATAAAGCGCGTGATTATTGAAAAATAATGCAAAGAATTGGTAATGATATTACTTTACTCCGCTGACTTTATAATAAAGTGGCACAAAAAACATTTAACTTTTCACAAAATGTTGATGGATAGCTGCCTTGGTTTTAATATTTATGATCACCATTGTACTTAATAGCCAATTGAGTATTCTCTGTAAACCGCAAATCAATTTCGTAGAAGCCTCTAACATCTAATTTTTACTGAGAGCATTAAATAACGTGAGCTTGCACCAAAAAGTATGCAGCAAATTTTCAACTGCATATGCTCGACTTCCACAAAACTGTTCTCTTCTGCCTTCCCTTTGGGGGTCTATTTCTGCCCGGAATCCGCCTCTCTGTCCGTCTGTCTGTTTGAGTGCTGTCTACGGCGTCTGACATGTTTTAAGCATAAGTGCAACGCATTTAGCTGTCAGTGCTGCGTTGGGACTGCGTTTTGGACTTGGTCTTGGCTGACTGCCTTTAAAGCCCGTACAGAGCCCAGTGATTCCCTCTTGCTCATGCTCCTGTCCCAAACTTTGCCCCTTCATCCACCTAAATAAAGTGGACCAAACGAGGGCCGACACCCCAAACGTATTCTTTTCTCCCTGATAGTGCAGCAAATTGAAAACTTTAAGTGGAGGAAAATATGAAATGGAGCATTCTGTTGGAGGACAATGTTCTCAACGTCATCAACATCTACGTCGTCGTCGTTGCCGTCGTTGCATGTGCATTAATAACGCCATCGTCCATTAAACGGCTCAGTTCCTGTGCGCATTTCCCCTTGCCTCGCGCTTCCGGCCAACAGACGTTGGTAATGTGGACCAGCTGCCCGTAAAATTAACGCACAAAATAATACTTACACAGCTACACACACATGCATATGTATATAAGTACATATTATACTTTATTTTGTTGCAATGAAAATATTATTAAAACCAACCAAGTGGCAAAAATATGGGAAAAAGGAGCAATGTAAATTTATTTATGAACACAATTATGAATCACCATCCAATATTTTGCTAGATCCCATGAGAAAAACTAAATAAAATTGTCAGTACAAGAACTTTTTCATATTCCTAATAATCCTGTTACTACTGTATGATATATTGATGTCCGATGTCGATTAATTTTTTACCATTAAATGCAGCTTTCAGATTTATTTTTATCCAAATTCTTGGAAGGCATGAATACATTTTCTTAAAAAGAAAGATGCATATGCAATTTTCTTATTAAACATATTATTCATGAATACTGTGACAAATCATCTGTATTTTCTCAAATACTATATTTAAAATTTTAAGTACTCTCGGTAAGCTTATTTACAGTTAAAAACGATAGAGGCGAACGTGCTCGACTGTGAAATACCCGGTACTCAGGACAGCATTATATGTTTATTATCCGATTTTATTATTATCCAATCGTGATTAAATTTTCAGATCACATCGCTACTACTATAAATACTTATTATATAAGGCCAAACCGAAGGCTGTAGCTTTAAAATTGCTCTTCAAATTAATTTTAATCTTTCTTAGAAGGCCGAAGAGACGTGGAAAAATTCTAAAAAGAAAAAAATTGGACTATTGTCACCAAATTAGGTTGCTATACCTTTTACAGTCTCTATGTTTCCGATGTATATGCAAACATTCAGAAGGACATAGCTCTATAAATTTGTTTTTTGATGCTTATCAAAAATAAGTGTATTTTATAGGGTCGGAAACTCTACTTTTGTCTGTAAAGTACAATGTCACAAGCTTATTATTCCCTTGTGTTCATTGGTTACTGGGTCTTTAAATTGGAATCCATGGAAAATACTTTTGAAAATAAATTGAAGCTTAATGCAACTCCAACTTTAATGCCCCAACGGGCATATCCAGCATATTGACAGCTGCAGTTGCACAATTGCAATTGCAGTTGCAGTTGCTTATCGGCTCAGATGCATAATTGCAATGCGTAAAGGTTTTATGCCACATGACGATTCATTTATAATAGTTCGCCAACAGGAAATAACAACAAAAGAAATAACTGTTGCATATTTTTCAATGCAATTACAATATTTTAATGAAGTTCGAAAAGAATGGGTATATTAACTATTTGCAAGCATTTGCTTTAAAAAATTAATGCAAACATAAATTTCTTTAAACATTAAATTTTAAATATCGGTGCCAGAAACGAGCTCAAATTAATAAAGAATGACACATGAAAGGTAAACAAAATACAAAGGGCGTAGGCAGGGGGGCCTTAAGGGTGGCCTTAGAGGGGTTCAGGGAGGGGCACACTCTGGCTAACCAATTTGTAACTTCAAAAATCCATTCAGATTGATATCACATCACATTAAATAAGAAATAAAACTCCAACTCTGGATCTTTCTTTGCTTCAAAGTTGTCGAGTATGAATTCCAACAGTGGTACTATTCATAAAATTATACACAAGATACAGAAATGTCCGAGCTCTAATTTTCCACACCTATTTGCGGGTACACAAAGATGAGTTATCTTTATTATTGGTATATTTGGTACAAAGAATTAATTTAAAACGTATTTAATGCCCTTTTGTTCAATTTAAAAAAACAAGTTAATTTAATTTTATAATTTTGACATTTAAACGCAACCATTCATATTTTGGGCATAGACAACGGTTTTTTTGTGCTTTTGGGTTGAAAAAATTTGCAAAACATGTATAATATAGTTGATCAACTTGTATGAAGTAACAAAAATTAATTTTTTTTGCAACGATCTATTTAAACTTTAGACCGATAATTTATTGGGCAAACGTTCTTAGAATTCGTCGTAGCTTACGATTTTGACAACCGTTTTGTCGGAAAAAATATGGTCTCACTTTACTGTATAACTATATTTTTTAGTTTCGAAATGACCACAGCAACCCAATAATTAGTGTTTCTGCATTCAAATAATAAAAATATTTTGGATGGAGATTAAATAACATTTAAATTTTATTGAAGTAAATTAAAGTATTTAAATACCTAAAATTACACTCTTTACACTTACACTTTTTTATTATAAATTTTCGCACAAAGCTGCCTACTCCCTTGCAAAATACAATAGACAATAAATAAACTATTCCTTAGTAAAAACCAGGTAATCCAAGATAGTATAATTAAAGAAGATATTTTTAAAAACAATTTCAAAATTAATTGAATCTGTTTTTCATCTCCCACTTAGTTTCCCTCAATTTTCTTCGATCTTAAGACAGATGCAATTGCAGAGAATATTCTAGTACACAAGTTGCCCATATTTTATTTCCGCGTACATCATTTTTTCCACAAATTAAAAATTACATAGCATAATTATGCACATATGGTATTGGCAATGGCAATGGCAATGGGATTTTATTTCTTTTGTATGGGTTGTGCAGCATCCGGCGCCACATAATAATAAAGTGCACATCGAACATTTATTGCCAGTCATAAATCAAAAAGTTATCGAAATAAAGGACAGAGTAGATAATCGTCCTGCCCTCGCTCGGACGACACTTTTTACAACTTATTGGACTAATCACAGAGGCTAAAGAGAGACGGCAGCAGTACATCATGGATGGGGTGCGAGGGGGGCACATAAAGTAGCTCGCGACACGCGACTTACCCTGACAACTCCCTCCGCTATGTTACAATTTGGAAAAAGGAAATATTTCGGGCGCATTGTAAACCACGTTGGGTGCAGAGCAACCCTATTGGAACAGCAGCCAGACAGGACATTTGACGGCTTAGCGCCTTGTGTACAGTATTTTGTGATAGCGGAAGGGGCTGGATACGCGGAAGAGGGGGGGATCGGGTGAGGTAACAGCATGTCAACGTAGTCGCAGTCGTCGCCGGATAATGTCCGGCGGTCTGTTTTGTTGTTCGGAAATTGCATGCCTCAGTGCCGTTGCAATTTGCAATTGAGACTTTTAGCTAGAAGGCAGCACAAACACACAAACATTGAGATAGTACTTTATAGCGAGGTTTCACCGTATGTGCGCTGGCCACGGCACATTGGTTTAGGCCCAAAAACAGTGCGAGGAAGTCGGTAATTTATGGTTTTTTGAAGCGCCAAGTGGAAGCGAGCCATGTGTCGCTTTGCATAAATTGCTTACGTTTTGTTTGCTTTGACTAAATGAGTGTGGGCGTGGCAGGCATAAGAGGCGTATGAGACGAACATCGAACTGTCGAGCTATATAAAAAAAGTACCGAATTAATCTTCATTATAGGAAATACTTTAAAATTAATCTTTTTCCAACTATAGACTGATCATTTATCTATGGGATTATCCGAATTCTAGAATGATCGACTGGGAAATACCCTGAAATTCATCATAGTAAAACATAGATTTATAAAAAAATTCGAAACATGGTCACATAGATAAAAATTCATAAAAGGAATTTGATATTTTTAATACTGTTGAAATGTTGCTAGACCTTATATTTGAAAAACCACATGGATAATAATCAAGAAAATCTACCTCTCGAAAAAAAAAAATCAAAATATTAAAAAAAAAATGTTTAACTATCCATAATTTAATTTCCACTTGAATCTATTTATTTTTATAATTATAAAGATTTAAAAAATTTATAGAATAAATTAAAAAGAATTGAAATAATAATATTATTATTTTGCATACATTTTAGTTAACGCTCAAACTAATATTCTTTTAACAGATGTTCTTCAATCTAAAATTTTGTTCTTTTGAACTACTTCAACTCTACAACTATGCATTATAAGCAAATACTTTAAATCGTTACCGTTGCTTTTACTTTAATTTATTTGTCCATCACTTGGTTCACACCTTTCTGTTTTCACACTATCCACCATGCATTCTCTTTTCTTTCTCTCTGCTGCTCAAACTCCATTAACCTTGAGCTGGTTGTTACCCCCCGGCTACATCGATTTACATTTCATTTACTTGAAACACCCCAGCGACCCTTCCATAGTTGTTTTACTGCCCCATTACAAATATGAAAAGCACTGCACTTGACACTTTACGGAACACTTTTTGGAACACTTCATTAAATGGCCAAAAGCAGACTTGATGCCAGAGGCACAATAGCCAGAGGAAAACGTTGTTTTTGGGTGGTTTCTTTGGAGAAATTCTTTGCTGAACGCAGTTCAATTTACAAATGAATCAAAATGCCTGTGGCAAGCTCTGTTGCAGCTGGGTTTATTGTTAAAGAGCATGTGGCAAGTCAAGAGCAACAGCAAATACAGCAGCCATGGCAACAGTTTTAATTCAATTCCATTAAAAGTCGCAAAGTTGCACAGCTGTGATAAAATATTTGATCCCTCCCTCTCTCTCTCCTCTGTCTTTGTCTATCTCTCACTTTCTTGGTTTTATTCGCTTTCTCTAGCACAATCGAACTAATGTTTGGTAGCTCGCAGAAACTAATGAAGCGCGCAGTGAAACGCGAGGATTGATTGCTCCCCGGAGGCTCCGATGGCAGCGGCAGCCACTTGAAGCAAAGAAAACAGTAAAATTGTTGCAATCATCAGGACCAAAAGTCAACCCCCACATCATTCCCAACCCCCCTTGGTAGTTTCTCAGCAACCTCCCCGAGAGGCTGCCTTGCACTGACTAAGCCCAAACTGCACTTTCATGGATGTTTGATAATTTCTACTTACAGGGTTGACACTGTGCTACCCACCTAAGGGAGCAGGGGCAGCTCTGGGTAACTCCCCCGGGGTGGTTCCAGTTGCATAATAAGACTTGTTAAGTTGCCCGCTCGTTAAGATAAGTGAGCCGGCAAATGGCGACAAGTGCGAACTGAACATGCCACAATGATTACCAGCTTAAGATATGCGAATACTCGAATATGGGGTGCAGATGGATTCGTTGTGGCACAGCTTTCGGTTCGTAAAGGTTTCAAATCGGAGAACATTTATAACGCCATAAGATAGGAAAAACGTTGAATATCTTATCAAAATAAATGGCTATGAAACTCCATGTTGATTCTGATAAAAGCTATTTTTTGAACTTTACGAATGATTTATAATAAGGGAAGGTCCTTGGTACTAAGGATACATGGTATCTTAACAGGTTTCTACAGAAATATGAATATTGGGAGAGAAGACGTTGTTTTTATTTTAATATGTTTTATTTAAATGAAATTCATGTTTAGCTCTAATATAGAAATATCTTTAGAAATGTTTTTACAAACCAGTCAATAAGATTTCAGTTTTTAAGCAAATTATAAAGTTGAAAGTAATCTTGAATAATTAATAAATAAATATTATATATAGTTGGTGGCCAGGGTCAGTTCAAAATAAAAAAAAATTTCAGTCAAAGTTACGTATTTTACAAAATTATTTAAGAAAAAGTTCTGCATTTAACAAGTCTTATAGAGGGTTTTCTTCATCTTGAATCGTCATCGGAGGATTTGGAAAAAAAAACACAATAAAGTATAGTCCTAACCTTTAATTTCCATGAAATTGGCAATCTATACGTGTATATATATAAAACTCACTGAATCACTGACTGATCATTGCACAGCCCAAACTCTAAGAGCTAGGAGGCTGACATACATCTAAAATTTTTAAATACTATGCAGGCGACTTGAAATCACGCAGCTCAGGACTCACCTCTATATAACCCTGAACGCTGTCGCATTGTTGCAACACCAGAATGCTCGGATTCGTCTTCAGATCATCTGGTGAACAGGGCGATAGGAATCCACTGTCCGCATCGCTGTGCGTGGAGATCGGTCGAGGTTTACGTATCTTGTACTGGACATGGCGACTGGGCACGGGTCCGGGATTGAACAGCACGTAGTTGGACTCGATGGGTACGGTGTGGGCTCGTTGATCCTTGCGCTGTTGCTGCAACAACTGTTGCAGGTGCAACATGTGATCGGTGGTGACCAGCTCAGATATGGCACGCTGTTCCGAATCGGATTTTTGATTGGTCTTTTTCGAGCCAGGTCGAAAAGGCGACAGATTGAGAAATGTTAGCTTTTTTTTTGTCATAGAATGATGCTGTTGTTGTGTGCTGGAACTGCCACTGGAGCTGGTCGAATTGCTGGATGTGGATGATTCAACGAGTGCTGTGGAGGTGGTTTCTGTGTCCTTAGACTCCTGACTGTTTGACATACTGGGCAATGTTTCGAACTCATTTAGCAGTCGTGTATCCAGACTCTGCTGTTCGAGCTTGGCCTGCACTAACTGTTCGTTGCTGTAAGGATTCGGTATACCAATGTCCATGCTGTTTGACTGCATTTCAAAGTCGGCCGGATCAATGACAAAATAATTGTGATGCTCAAAACAGGGCAGAGCACAGGCGCTGGCTTCCGTTTCAGCCTCCGCTTCGCCGGATGTCTCAATGATGATGGTTTCCTCAAGTTCCTCGACATCGTAAATTACCTCGGGCACTAGCTCCTCATCATCCTCGCAAACCAAATGCTGCCTGGAGCTAAAGAGCGGATCACGCAGTCCGTGTTTCGCACTACTAGGATACCGCATTGCCTTTTCATTGATGAAATCCACAGGATCAAACAGGCAGTAGTTATCCATGTGCGAGGTGGCTGCTTTCCTCTGACGCACCGGCAAATTCTTCAGCTTTTCACTGTAGTCAGCCGCATCATCCTCGTTGTTGTTGGCCAACTCCGGTGCCGGCGGCGGTGGCGATAACTCCTGACTCACATGCATTTCAGAGCTGCCCTCTGATTGTTGTTGCTGCTGTTGCTGTTGCTGTTGCAACGATTTCTGTGAGCCGCGATGCAACGTGGCAAAAAGTCCACGTGCTATGCAGTTTTTAAGCTCCGTGACACGCCCCTTGTAGGGACTAGATTGCGCTGAGCTGCTAACGCCCAACTCCTCGAGGCCCAGCTGTTTACTAAGCTCCTTGCGTTCCTTTTTGCTCAGCACAACCTTCCCCCGACTCGGTGTATTTGGTGCCGAGTGAAGGAGTCGCGACTCACGCGAGGGTATCTGGGAGAGCGGCGGTGGCGTGGGTGGTGCTGGCTCGCGATAGGACATTGGCACCACAAAACTGGTGGCATAGCTGACGGGCAGCTCACTGAAACTGGATCCCACTGTCTCGATTTGGCTAAATTCCAACTCCATGTAGTTGCCATGACCTGGCAGCTGGTTATCAGTTCGGGAATGGGCCATTTTCTGAGCAGTTTTAGGCTTGGCTCCCAGCTGCTGCTCCTGCTGCTGTTGCTGTTGGTGTTGCTGTTGGTGTTGGTGTTGGTGTTGCTGTTGTTCCTCCTCGTTGGCATTACGATCGGGACGCAGCGGCAACTTGCCACGGCTGCTGGACATGTTATTTGGTTGCACGTCCTTCTTATTCTGCGCGCTTTTCCCCACTCATAATGGCAGCTCATTGTCCAGCTGCACTTTTTGCACTTGTTTTTCCATTCTATTTTCTTTGCACTTTTTCATTTAATTTAATATTTTCTACCCTTTTTTTAGGCGTTTCACAAAATTAATGGTTTCATAAATCTTCAGCTCAATGGTCAGTTTATATTTGCTTTTCTGGTAGCGCTACACAAAAATATCCACACAGGCGTTAATGGGGTTTAGCTAGACGACACAGACCGGAATCTGGGTTCAGTTGGAGCCAAAGGAGATAAAAAAAATGGCTCACGCTTTGTACATTTGTTTTGTAATTGGATTTTTGAGCTGATGCATGTCAAAGTTAAATTAAAACTGACGACTGGGCAACCAACAAGAGTTTTCTATTTGTTTTTTTGTTTTTTTTGTATATTTCTGTTGTTGTTTTTGAGTTTGTTGGGCAGCCCTTAAGCTAAGTCATGGTCATGACCAGGGTGTGGTTTTGTCTGTTTTTGAGTGATGCACAAACGGCACCAGCCACGGCCACTCGACCGCTTTATAATTTGTCTACAAAAGCAATTAACAACCAAAAGGAAGTGCTGAAATAGGAAGTGAGCACAGAGTCTGACCCCAAAACGCCCTAAACTACACTTTAGTTTCCTTTCTTGACTTCCACTCGAAATTTTAAATGTATAACTCCTTACTAATTATTTAAAGTCATTGAACAAAAGGATTACATTTTCTGAATAAATTAAAATTATTTAAATACTTTCCAAAACATGCATTACGCATTTTAGCCCCAGTTACTTTAAGAATATCTTATTTTTTATAAGTTAAAAGACTAGACTTAAATTTCGATAACAAATCTATGGATTTTCAAAATATTGAACAATAGTTGAACAATTCAAACAGTCTTAAATTAGTGAATTAAACACATGTAATAAAAAACATACATTTTTTAATATTATACGCAAAAATATACGAATTCAACATTTTAAAATTTGTTTATTCATATGTATGTGAAGCTTTAGTCAATCACAAAAATCTCAACTTTAAAATTATGTCAAAAATTTACTAGAAAATTTACTAAATAAAAATATGTCAGAATATTAGGTATGTGTGAGGGAAGTCCAAGTTGAATGCATAGTTGAACAATTCAAATACGTGTTGAGCATGGCATATTTGATTTCACCTAGAAGAGCACAAAAATTCCTTTGTAGATAAAATCATTGAAAAACAATAAAAAATGCAGCGAGTGCAAGACTAAGAGATACCCCTTGTTTAGCCTTAACTGATATTGTCATGTTTTATAGACTTTTTGTTAATTTTCCGATATTAAAGGGTATTACAGATTATTTATTTAACATGGAAAATACGTGTATACTACAATTTCTTTCGTTTAAAAATTGATATGCAAAATATTTGCAGAAGCTTGTTTTTAGTTTGATTGCATATGCCTTTATAATCACTCTCTTTAATCATGCAACAGTCCATAAAGTATGCAACAACAATGATGACACAAACAAACGTTACTTTGATGTCCGGCAAATGGAAAAAGTTTTATTGGC
This sequence comes from Drosophila innubila, assembly GCF_004354385.1. Classification (NCBI taxonomy): domain Eukaryota; kingdom Metazoa; phylum Arthropoda; class Insecta; order Diptera; family Drosophilidae; genus Drosophila; species Drosophila innubila. The sequence continues at coordinate 27,485,219 of NW_022995372.1, forward strand.
CGAACAAATTGAAAAGCGAACCGGACAAGCGAACAACTAACTGGAAATTCTCGCACAGCTGGGGAGCAAGTGAACCCAACAAGTTGCATAATTGTTGGCGCATGATCAAATTAAATGGCCAGAAAATGGAAATGGAAGCGTGCCTCATTATGTGTCGGTGTCAGGTAAGTTTTCAGTGCTTTTTCTGCGCGCTGCCGTAAAGTATAAAAGTAATTTGCAATTAAAATGTTAATTTTAAATTGAATTGCACAAAGACAGCTCGAGCGCCGTTAAGTAGGCAACGAAATCTGAAAATCAAGCTAATAACGAACAGTTGCAGCAGCAGATGGTTTCGGGGCCAATGCAGTTGGGCCAACTCTCGGTTTCTTTGGCCGCAAAGCGACACCCGACACTCGATTTCTTACACGCTGAAGAGGAGGAAAATAAGAAGCTGCAACAGCTGCTTTCCAAGTTGACAAAATGAAAGAAAAAACTAGTCAAGATTTGTGCTCTGATGACTTTTGTTGTTGTTGTTATTATTGTTGTAATTGCAGTGCTTCAGAATTTGAGTTCATGCTGAAAAATCACACCCCATCTCATACTGGCGGAGGTAGTTTTTCACTCTCCCTTTGTTAAGTAACTGCCCCATCAAGCCGCAAACTTTACGAGTTGATAGCTGAAATAAAGTGGGGCATGCATTGCTACCCCCCACTTCCCCTCTCGTTTTGTACCACTCTAACAGCGACTTTAGCTACAACTCTAGTTGTTGCCGCCACTTCAGGACATCATTTTATTTGCACTCAATCTCAGTCCTTGCGCCGCCTGCACAAACTTCTCCACAAAACTTGGCTAGAAATGCTTTTGATTCGATGTTGGCCAACGCGTCAGTTCTTTACTTTTATTCTTTGGCACTCAACGACCCCCGCTTTAGCGTCTATTCCTCTTCTCCCGCAAAACATGGTACTCAAACAAAGAGACAAACTAAAAAGAACTATTAGAATGGCTGCATACCCTAGAAAAAAAATTTAGTCGGGCGTTTTTAAATTATTAACTATAGCTGTTACTCGATCGTTCGCAAAAAAATAAGATTTTGTTTTATTAATTTTATTTTTTTAACAGAAATTATTGACAATGTCTCCTTAAATTTTATCAAAGAGATATTTTCAAATTTGATTGATTTGATTCAAATTTTTTCAAATTTCTGTACATTTTACGTCAAAAAAGCTCTGATCAAACCCTTTAACTATACATTGAAAAACCAGCCCTAAATCAGAAAAACACAGTTGAAATGTATCATACATAACTTATAGTTAATACATGAATAATTACATTTGATATTAGAAATTTTTAATTTTTAAGATTTAATTTCAATCTGTAAAATATCTATAGTCATTCTAATTAAGGTTTTAAAGTTTTAACTAACTTATCCAACTGCCTATCCTATGAAAATCATTAAGTATGCTTACGAAGCTAATATATGAGATAACGTTTACTTAAATACCTACTAATAAAATTTCAATTTTAATACAAACCGTTTCACAAAGTCAATATACCCATTAAGTACGCCGACTTTAGCTAAAGTATAATAAAGTGGTAAAGTCTGTTGTTGTAGTCGTCGAAATCGAGTAAGAAAGAGACAGACTAGCAAGGGAATGAGATGGCTAGATGGAGTGCAAGAAAAAAGTACGTGCGTATGACAGTTTCAAACACTTGCCAAGACTTTTGAAGTGCGACGCGAGTTTTTCTCTTTATTTCGCAGAGGAAGGCGGCAAAATGTTGCATGCAACGAAACTTTGGGAACTCTGTTGTTATTTTTTTGTGTGAATAGAAAATTTGTCTAGGGAAAAAGCCGGCCGTTCCAAACGAAAATCTATGCGCAATTCAATTAAAGCGCAATTTGGAAGCAGGCGTCATATTTTAGTTAGTTAACGACCCAATCCGGGCAGCTCAATTTGGTTGGTCTGAAGGCAGGAGTGCGCACTCCGCCCATTGGCAGCCCCCAGGAGTGCCTCGAATTTAATAAGACTCATCAGTGCAAGCGGAAATCGCTTCAGGAAATTATCGTTATTGGCATTACGTTGGACAAGCGCCTTACCTTTGGGCCACATCTTAAGGCCACGGTAAAAAATGTAACCAGAGGACCCAGCAACTGCGTTGGCTTGTCAGTAGAAAGAGCACCCTGCCGCTTAGATGTAAGAGGGCGGTGTATGTCCATTGCATTCTGCCAATATGGCTTTATGGAATACAGATTTGGGAATCGCAGCCAAATCTAATTATAAGCGTATCCAGGTACTGCAGAATCGGATACTACGCAACATAACAGACTGTCCCTGGTACGTGCGCGGTACCACACTCCATAGACCTCAATCTGCATACTGTGGAAGAGCAGATTGGAAGGCACACAAGTCGATACAATGACAGATTGTTGAGACACCGCAGCTCACCCAGACGACTACTGCCTGCTCGACCTTTAAGGCGTCTTAAACGGCAAGGCTTTGCCAAGACATTTGAACAACGGTAAAATATATCCTACTTATATAAAGAATCCTCATACTGAACTATGAGGTTTGGTCTATTTTAATGTTCCATCCATGTGTTGTTAAGGTACATTTTATGTTGTACAGGTTCTACCTTAATAATAAAAAAAAAAAAAAAAAAAAAAAAAAAAAGGAGAGGGAAGGAGAGGAGGAGAAGAAGGTGCAGGACAAAGTTGTAGCCAGCAAGCGCATAAATACCCACATTTGCAATTCGAAAAAAAAAAAATAGCTAGCATAGCCCCAGGCGGACCGCGGCGAAGAAGACGTCGTCGTTGAGGACAAAACCGAACGAATGTTATTAAAAAAGAAATAAGGAAAGCAAAGGAAAGCAAAACGTTACAGAAGTAAGAAAAAACAAGAGGCAGCCGCGCGAACTCTAGAGTCATAAAATTTATTAAATGCCTAAAAGTATGACAGCAATAGACAATTTATAGGCAAAAGCAGGACGGCAAACAGAAGGGAAATATGGAAATTAGTTTGCCAAGCTTGGATCCTAGGCAAAAGCAAATCCGTTGAGTGCGCTGCAGTATTAAGAGATAGCTAATCAGTAAAAAAAAAATAAATAAATATAGTATTTAAGATGATTTTAAAAGTTGTCGTATCTTTTCTCAGCTGCATTTTCCAATCAATTTGGCTTCCGACAGTAAATTTAATTATTTAAAGAACAGATCGGAATTTATTTAATGACATAACATGTTTAAAAATATTTAAAAGAAAAATTTCAGGAAATTATAGAAAAACTACAATTGAGAACATATTATAAGTATTTAATATAATCACTTTTTATAAACAATTTATTAAACATCTCGCAGAATAAATTCTTAAATATGTTAAAGACATTTAATACGTTTAAAAATGTTTAATTTTTTTTAATGTCTAATATCTTAATCATTATATTATTTTTAAATAAATATTAAAATGTGTATGTAAGAAGTAATAAATTTATGCCAAGAAATAAATTGAAAACTTGTCGAAAATTATTTATTATAAATATATGTATATGAACATGTCTTTTACTTTCCTCTTCTTAATTTAGCTATTACAAACACGAACTCAACTAATCAATATACCTCAACTGCGGAGCTCACAGATAATTAGAATAACAGAGACAACACTTGTTTCTTTATTAATGAATTGTCCATTTCTTAATTCCAGAAAACACGAAAAGCAACAGAAAACAAAAAGCTTTGCATATTTATAGGCGCTGCGCATAACATTTACACTAATTTAAACTTGAATTTACACCCGACGAAGAACCTTGGACAGTTGCTTATGTTAGACATTGTCATGCTGCTCAAATTTTTAGCTTTATAATTTACAAAGACAGTGAAAGTGACAGAAGGAGAGTAGGAGCACTGCCATATGGTCACGTGTTGAACTCATAACTTAGGACAATCTCACGGACTATTAAATGTAGCACCCTGCCGCTTAGATGTAAGAGGGCGGTGTATGTCCATTGCATTCTGCCAATATGGCTTTATGGAATACAGATTTGGGGAATCGCAGCCAAATCTAATTATAAGCGTATCCAGGTACTGCAGAATCGGATACTACGCAACATAACAGACTGTCCCTGGTACGTGCGCGGTACCACACTCCATAGAGACCTCAATCTGCATACTGTGGAAGAGCAGATTGGAAGGCACCTAAGTCGATACAATGACAGATTGTTGAGACACCGCAGCCTACTTGCCAGACGACTACTTCCTGCTCGACCTTTAAGGCGTCTTAAACGGCAAGGCTTTGCCAAGACATTTGAACAACGGTAAAATATATCCTACTTATATAAAGAATCCTCATACTGAACTATGAGGTTTGGTCTATTTTTTAATGTTCCATCCATGTGTTGTTAAGGTACATTTTATGTTGTACAGGTTCTACATTAATAATAATAAAAAAAAAAAAAAAAAAAAAAAAAATTAAATGTAATGTAAAAGACATTTGTTTAAATATATCAGGTAAGCAGAGACGTACAGTTACTCCTGGAACTTTTTTAATTAAGCAGCTGCTATTTAAAGTTATTACAACGGATTTAAATCCATTCCATTTGGAGGAGCCAAGGTTTGAAAGGACGAGGGAGAGAAATTGCGAACAATCAATTCCCGGTGTCAACTTTTCGGGAAAACAATACAATTTTCTTATGTGTAACATTTTCTTGCGCAATTTTCCACTACATCGGATTAAAATGTGATATGTTTGGGCTTGTTTACACGCACACACACACATACATAGGGGGATGAGAGACCGAGTCAGACATGTGTTTGTTTACCAAGTTGGCAGCTTTGTTTGGGACTCACTCACTGGAGTGGGTCTTAATTTCCGCTTCGTAAGCATTTCTTCTTCTTTTTTTTGGATCACACACAGCTTTCTTTTATTTTTTGGAGGGCGCAGACAACGTTTGTTTATTTTGGATTTGTTTGTCTTTTTCCCTTACAGCATTTCGTTTCGTGTTTTTTTTTCGTCTTTTTGCTTGAGTACTTCCGGTTGCGCCGGAAGTGAAGACACAGAACGAAACATGCATGCAGCATGACAAGCGCTGGGGCTTTAATTGTTACGACTGGAAAATTGAATTGGACAAAGCCCCTCAATACACCCATGAATAAGATTTTCTAGCAATTGATTTATTTAGTTGAAAGTAATTTGCAGAACATATTTCGTTCATTTCTTCGCATTACTTTAAGCAGCTTTTTGCAATTTTCACACGTATCATAAAAAAAAGAGAGCCAAAAAAGAATCGCAAAGAAGAAGTTTTTCTTTACGCCCGCCTAAAATTAGGCAGCACGTTTTGTGTTTGTGTTTGACTTTCAGTTTGAGCTTGTGCACCTCGCTGGCAACAGTTGCCGCATAATAAGTATGGCAAACACACGAAGTGGCATGTAACCATCACAAACTTAAGAATACTTAAAGATGCTTGAAAAATGCACGAAAAAATGTCGCAGATCTTAGTAAAAATCTTAAAAAAATTATATTTTAATTAAATTTTATATTTTTAATTCATTTTTCATTGATTATTAATTATAAGTCAAATTAAACAAAAGGTTGAATTCTATTTGTTTCATAATTTGTATGAAACTTCTTTAACATTTCTTAGTTTTTAATACGAACTATTTGTCAAAATTGAATATTGAATTAAACAGAATAAATAAAAGAAAAATAATAAACTTAAAATAATCTATTCAGAATTCTCAAAGTACGTCTATTCAACTTGATTAGATGTTAATTTCGAGCTCAAGCAAACTACCTGATTAAATTAATTAAAGAAAACAATGAACTATCAGAAATTAATTTGATTTCCAATTAAACTAATTATATGACCATATACAGTATAAAGCTACATCTAGTCTGTTAACGATAAAGTTAATATTTAGTTTGAACATTCACTATGAATGAAATGCGTTCAACCAATAAGGCAATTGCATTTAATTAACTCGATTGAATTATTGACTGATGCATTAGATAATAAGTTTCAATACTTGGGAAGGAAGAATTAAATAAATAAATATATATATCAGCTTTCATCAGAACAGAAAACATAAATATTGCATGGTATCATCTATTCCGATTTCCATATTTTATACAAATTAAATATTTCCAATACTCTTTAATCCCTTGTAACTCTTTCCCACTTTCATTCTTCATCTAACCCGCTCAAACAAATTCTCTTAAGAGCACACCACAAATTAAAAATAAATCTGTAAAGAATAATCCATTATTAGCATCACCCAATCAGATCTGTATAAATCACGGTTAATCATTACCAGTCAATAATGTACCGGAATCCGACACAACTTTAAGCTGGTATGTAACCTTCGCTCCCTATCTACTTTCCACCTTCTCATTCTTCTCATTCTTGTCTGTATCTTTCCGCACAGCTTCATTATGGCACATCATCTAATCTAATTTAAGGCAGATGATGGCTTGTTGTTGCCTACATTTAGGCGCTGTAAGATTTCTGACTGATTTTTATTACCAACAACAAGGAAAACGAAACGAAAAGAGCAATAATCGAGGTTCGGCACGCACCAGAAAAACGACTGGACCGACTCGACTTTCATAAGGATTCAGAAGGATCTAAAGGCACATAAGCATATGTATGTGTTTGGCTAAGCCAAAAGGACGACATTACATTTTATTATCTATTATTTTGTTGCGCCTAAAATGCTACTACATTAGCTCAAAAATCCCCCAAACACACACTCAGAGAGGTCAGGACTATTTGGTGGCGACATGACGTCGGAAGCCGCCAGCCGCAAAACGTAAACATTAAAACAGGAAACGGAAGTCGGTGCCACAGTCGAAAGCAGCAGACATTGTAATGTCGTACGGTGGTTATGATTATTTCGCCTCAGTGCCACGATACACTCCACACACAAACACAGACACATTCACACACTCACGTGCAGTTAGGCAGTCGAGGAGTGTGTATGTTTTAGCATTTGTTATTTGTATTTCGCTTTATTTTTATTTTCATATTTTTGCTCCTCCTGCTGCCGTCTCACACTTTAACACACTGTTTGTATTACGTGTTTGCATACTTTTAGGCGACTTGCCCGCCAGCTAATTCTTTATGCATAAAGTGTTGGGATTTCCCTTTGCCGTAATGCATTGATAATAATTAATTAAAATATCTAACCATTTCTATTTCACCATTTTACTTTTTGCACTATTAACACTCTGGCTCCACCAAAAAAACATTCTTTATGTTAATCCACAGTTGTTAAAGAATGCTTCATTGCCGGCCAACGAAATACGCCAATTTACGCGCACAATATCAAAGAAATTTCTTAAGGATTTTCTAAACGTAACGCTGCAGGGACGAACCGCGCGCCATCGTTGCTCAGCGAGCACTGAATGAAAGAACACGGAAGCACTTGTGACAGCAGCATTCAACAGCGGCATTTGCGAAACTTCCCTTTGGACATTAGGGAAATTTCTCGCAATGTCCTCGCTCACTGGAACTACTAACTGCAATTGACCTTAGCCTTCGATTTGCCGGTTTGGTTCAACGCACCAGCCAGAGGGTTGTCCTTTTCAATTTACCCCTTAGCACAGGGAATTTTCCTCAGGGGTAGTTTTCACACAAAATTAGTTGCCTATGGCATTGAAATGCCAAGGTTCTAACAGGTTGCCAAATGACGTCATAATTTATAAGGGGAAAGCCCTCTGAGCAAATATTCCTTTTAAGCTGGACATTTCTCCAACATACTTTCCAGATTTTGTATCATTTTTTATCGAATTTTTAATGAAATTAAAATATGTAAGCAAAGTAAAAATACAGAAAAATTCCGATATTGTATATTAGTTTTAACAATCATTGTAATATAACTTATATACAAATTATAAAGCATATAAGAAAATATTATGTATTTTCATTTATACAGACTTATATACTATATAATGGCAGAGTGTAGTACTTGCGAATTTATTTATTTAATTCTTACAGTTTGACCAAAATTCAACATTTTTAATAAAGCTACAAATTATTTCTGACCTTTTGATTAAAGGATTTAGAATAAAAGCGTTTCACAAGTTTTTCTCCCAAAAAAAAGTAGCTTGCTCGTGAAACTTGTTTTGCATTTTAATTCTAGTTGAACAAATCTGTAAAATGTCTAAGATAGAAATTGTGTTCGATAGGGCAAATTTCAGATAAGCTTATATTGTCTGATGGTTTTATATATGAAATTATAGTTAAAGAGAAAAGTAACATATTCAAGTTTATAAACTAATTACAAATTAAGTATTTTAATGCTGCTAAACACATATTATCAAGCTGGAAAAAATTTAGCAAATAATATTATTATTTTTAAGAAGTAAGAAGAGTTTATAAAACCTGAACTAACTTATGTGGTATAGCACTAGCGGCGTGACCTTTGGCCATTTTGTTTGTATTTACATATTTACATTCTTATTTTGTGGTTACATATATTCATAAAGTTATTTATTTGTTGTTTATGTACATTTGTTTAGATTGTGTGTATATGTTGAATGTATTTAGGAAGAGTATAATTTTGTTCATATTGTCTGGGATAGGTTCAGTGAGAAGATCTAGCTAGTTAGTGTTATTAAAAATGTTTTGTTTTATGGGCTTGTATTTAATAGGTGCTATATTATAATTCTGTTGTTGGTGTTGCATAATGGGAAGGATAGTGGTAGGTTGGGATTTAGGTAGTGCTCATATGTGAGATTCAAGGGCGTAGACAGCTTTGAACGAAGGAGGGCCCAAAAAAAATTGTTTTTTTTATAATATCACCACAAACCCTGCCTAAAACTTATAGAGATTTTTAAGCAAACTGTTTAAAAATTTACGAGTCATATGTGTTATATTAGGTATGTTTCATATAATAAATAAATTAATTCAAAATACATTTCATTCAATTTTAAAAAAATACCTTAATACCTTAACCTCTCCAAAATATTTTTGTTATTTGAAAGCATTGCTTGCATAATTTCAGAAACACCACCTTTTGGGTTACTTTTAGAGATTTTTAGAACACACATTCCTATGAGCAATATAGCTTCGTAGTTAAATTAGTCTTTGTAGTCACTTTAAACTTTATATAAGTTAAAATTATTTTAAAAACTAGCCTTTCTTACGCACTCAGCATACAAGAAAAAAAAGAATTTACAGTAGAGTGGGTCATTTTTTTTTTCGACAAAACAACGAATTCTAAGAAGGTTTGCCCAATAAAGCATCGGTCTAAAATCAAAAGAGAGCTTATGAAATAAAATTACTCCATACAAATTGACCGACTCTTTTATCCAAGAGAGTTTTACAAATTGTTTACAACCTAAAAGCACAAAATTGGCTTTGTCGAGGCCCTAGAAATAAACAATAATTGCTGTTAAATGTAAAAATTATAAAATTAAATTACGTTGTTTTTTAAATTTAGCAAAAGGGCATTAAATATATTTTGAATTAACTTTTTTGTACCAAATATACCAACAATGAAGATAACTCATCTTTGTGTACCCCCAAATTTGTGTGAAAAATTAAAGCTCGACACTTCATATAATTTCGTGAACAGTACCACTGTTGGAATTCATACTTGACAAATTTCCATCAACGAAAGATCCAGAGTGTCATTTTTACATCACATAAAAGATGTGATACCAATCTGAATGGATTTTGGAAGTTAAAATTTTGCTAGCCAGCGTGTAGGTAGGGGCACCGTTCGGAATTATGTATTCACTGTTTATGTATTTACTGTTATTTGCAACCTTTAAAACTTGGGTCCGTTTTTTAATTTTCCATATAAAATTGATTAAAGAGATATTTTCGAATTAGACAAATATTTCTATGTATTTTATCATACGTCAAAATATCTTCAATATAGTTACAAAAACCCCTTATGTAGGCATTGAAAAAAAGGATTAGTTAATTAAATCAATCTGTTGGTATGTAATCAATAGGTGGACAGCATGAAGTTCCAAAGAAAGACAAGCTTTTATTATTTTTTAAATAAAGGATATAAAAAACTTGTTTCTGTTCAGTTGTCAATGATGAGTTGCATCGATGAAGAACAACAGAATGACACTCTTTTAACTCGAGTATTCTTAGTTTTTTTGGTTTTTATGAAGCTATTTCTTGCTATACATCATGTTTGTCCATTGATAACAGAGCCGAGAGACTCCCCGTTGCGACTATAAAACAATAGAGCCGCAATTTCCAAGCGATGCGACACATGCAACAAAATAAAATGCAAATGGCACAGAAATAGCTTTAGCCATCGAGGGAATTTTCAGCAATAACTATAAAATGTCCAAAGCGAACGCAGCCGTCGCGTCGCGTGCTTGCAGTCAGCCAGGGTTAGAACCAAGGGGATAGAAACGAAGGGGGTGGAACAAGAGTGGAAACAAGAGTGGGGGTAGCCGGCAAGGGACGCCATCGTTGTCGCAGTCATTGGGTAAAGGATTAAAAAAACGGCGAAACAAAAATATTATCTCAATAGAGCAATCTCAGGCGGGCAAGGACAAAAAACCGAAAATTAAGGCAAAATACTCGTATACACACATTCACAAACCAACAAACACACCTACACTCTTAAAAAGATTAATAAAAACAAAGTGAAAATTTATGCAAAACAAAGATAAAAAATGCCTCGAAATAACAAAACAGAGATACTTGAATGCCAAGCCAGATGCGGAAATTGTGAAAAGGCGAGGGGGGTAACAGGGTCAAAGGGTAAGCCAAATAACTAAGCAGACAGTTGAGACACTTTTACTGATAATATTGTTTATAACATCTTTTGAGTTACGTTTTTAACACTGATTGCAATTAAAATAAAACAAAACTTTGTATACAAAGAATGGCGACGAAAATATCCCTAAAACGGGAATAGGTATGTATGTATAATGTATATACAATGTATGATATTTGCATATGCCCATGGGCATTTACAAGTCGCGAACACAACATTCATTTGCTAAAGTTTATGATGAATATACAACCATCCGACCTTACACGCTTGATCAAAGTGTATTTATATAAGGTGAACTGATCAAGATATTTGGTCTTCTTCTCAAAAATTTAGTTGCAGCCAGTTGATAATTTGAGGGTTGAATATTCGTCACTTCAGTGCTGATCGCAACGCCGAACGGTACAAATAGTAATGCATACTTGTTATGCTTAAAAACTCGATATTGACAATATTACGCTGAATAATAGATAAAAATAATAGAAATTTCTATTCACCAAGAAGAGAGTCCTGGGTGCATGTCATAACGCCCGGTGGCATAACGCCCTGGAGCACTAAGGTGTCATAACTCCCTCAACTTCTTAAAACTCGTAAAGTGTAAAGATCAATGAGAATACCGTTACTAAAATTACCTTTTATTGTAAAGTGCATCAAGAATCAATAAGAGGACCGTTACAAAAATTAAGACATGTACAAAACATTTCGATTCAATCAAATGGCGGATGTTCTCAAATGTATTACTTGCCTCGATAAACCGCAAGATGTGGTCATTCTGCCTAGTGCTACAAAAATTTGAACAACAACAAATAACTCTCTATTGCAAACAAAGAGTTGTAAATCATTTAAAATTTGACCAACAAAGTATGAATTTATTTTTATTCAATCTTAAAATTTACTTAGGTACGGGTGCAGGCAACAGCTTGTGGGATTTTTTTGAAAAAAGGTATGCCTGCAGCGCTCGTTTAAAGACACCATTTTTTTCTAATAAAAAGTGTTACCTATTTCTAAAAAGTGTGACCCATTTTAGGGCACAGGAAAGTCACGATATCAAAAATTGTACGTTATGTCAACAGCAAGCTCAACCAGCTCGATAATAAAACTTCAAGATATCCTTTATTCAACAATTATTAAGTCTGGTTAATTTCCCATATCCTAGCATGTTTTGTAACCATTGAAGATGGATTAATATAACCCATCCTTCACCAAATGAGATATTTTGAATAAATATACGGATTATAAATTGGGAAATTAAGTTTTAGGAGTCCGACAATAAAACTTTAGGATGTCCCTAATTACCAATATTTGGGTGTATTTAGCACTTCATTAAATTTTAACTTAGCATGCTTTGCAATCGTTATAGACATCGGGGGATCTTTTATTGTTGGGGAATGGTTTTTAAATTGTAACCAATGTATATTCTATCTCTACAATAAGTTTATTTGCTCTGAAAATTTTCAATCGGTGTTCTGCCGAAAAATATGCAGCTCTAAATCGATGGGAAATTCGTGGAAAATTTATGGGAAATTTATGGGAAATTCGGGTCAAATTATCAGATTAAAATTCGTAAAATATAAATGAAAACCGGAACAGGCCTGTAAGATTTTTTTGAACATTTTTTTAGCATTTGTGCAACGATTAAACCCATTAAGGGATGTTTGTATATACTCTTCAACATATGGAATATTCTGAATAAATATACTGGTTCGAAAATATGAAAACACGTTTTACGAGAGGAAAAATTAAATTTCCGGATGTTCTTAATTTAAATTATTTTAGCTCTGGTTAGTATCCCATGTCCTACCATGTTTTGCAACCATCGAAGACATTAGGGGATGCCTTAATATTTACCCTTCACCAAATGGGTTATTTCGAATAAATATATACGTGTTCTAAAAAATGTAAATTAGTTAGCGAGAGCGAAAACAAACTGAAGGATACCTTAATTTACCATTATTTAAATTTTTTTAACACCCTGTCTTAGCATTTTTTCAACCATTTAAGTCATTAGGCAGGTGATGTTTTCTGATGATTTCTAATTTGTCATTATTTAGATATTTGTAAGCACCCCTTAGCATGCTGTGCAACCATTGAAGGCAGTAGGGGATGCTTACATATTACTCTTCTCCAAATGGGAAATTCTAAACAGATATACGGGCTTATTTAATACGTTGTAGAATTTATTTCTATAACATATCCCTGTATTAAGTTCTCAGCACGGACACCCAACCTATTTTCTAGACTAGACAATATTTAGCTAAGATATCTACCTTGAAAGCACTGTGAGTTGAAAAGTTAACGCATGTTCCTTTTCATGTCAATAGATGGCGTTTTATGATTGTAAAATTAAAATATATTCTTACTTGTCCGATCTTGCTGCGGTTAAGTAAGATTATAGTTAATACTAATAGATAACGTTAGTTACCATAAAAACTGTATAATCTTAAAAATTGTTGGTTTGGTGGTTTTTCGCGATTTGTGGGGGAGGAAAGGGGCGTGGCATAAATTTGAAACAAACTTGATCTGCGTGTGGTATATAGAAATCTGTGGGTGATAGTGTGGTTCTTTATCTCTTATAGTCTCTGAGATCCTTTTGTTCATACAGACAGATAGACTGACAGACACACATGGCTATATCGACTCGGCTGTTGATGCTGATCAAGAATATATATGCATTATAGGGTCAGAGATGCCTCTCTTTATCCCTGATAAATACATTTCAACGAACACAATATACCCTTTTACTTATTTTTTGAGTAACGGGTATAATAAAATTATATAAACATTAGTTTCATGAATAACGAAGTAAAGTTAACCAAATTGTTTTAATCTAAAAGTTTAGAATAAAGACGAATGAAATTTAAATTTTAATACTCTGTGCACAACTGTAAGGCTTAACCCTCTGTTATCCTTTCCTGCGCCATCTGACAAATATCGTTTGCAATACTGTCAAATTGGAAACACTCACTCACAATTGCATAAACATCCACACACACATGCGTGAACACATACTCACTCTCTGTTCTGCAAAGCACGACAAATTTGAAGCTGTCAATAAAAAGTGTTTTGATTTTTAAACTTTGCACTGCGGGCAATCAATTTAGGACAAGACAACTTGATTCCTTGCCAGCCGAAGACAAGTGCCAGGAGTTAGCCTAAGCAAATAATCATTCCAATTTTCCAAACGACTTGGCAACGGCGTTGAGAACAACACAATTTGCTAGCCTGATTAAAAAAATAAACAGCCGAAAGTCAGGACACAAATGCAATGTCAGCAGCTGACATGTCCTTGTCCGTGGCATCCTTTGCTGATATGTGCATTTGCATGTTGCCACAGAAGCCGTTTACGCCCAAAGCAAAATCACTTTGCGATTACCAAACGAGGGCTGTTTAATAACTTTTATATTGGGTGTTCAACAGTTAAGAGCATTAGAGCAATCGTATTAATTTATTATTTGGAAACTTCATGACAACCAGCTAAATAATAGGTCAATTACCAAGCGAGGGCTGTTTTATAACTTTCTTTTTTTTTATTTTTTACGTTGCCTTTATTTACTGAATCTTCTGCAAGGGAGACTTACATTAAGTTTATCAAATCTTATAATTATAGCTTAACTAACAGTCATGTTGACTTAATATGGACTACAGAGCCCCAAAGGTTAATTGCTGCGCTTTGAGGTCGTTGCGTTGGAGGCGGGTTCGGTTGCAAACCCGAGTTAAGCGCCGTGCAAGAGGATTTGGGTGCAAAGATAGCTTGATGTTGTAGTTCACCTATTCTCGTGCTATCTCATTTTTAAATTATATTTAAGTTCACAACTCTAAGAACGTTCCCGTTTCGAACGTACCATGGTATTGAGGGTTGTGCTCGCTGGATGATATCGATATTGCTTCTGAACACGTTTCCCCATAGCTGCGAGCCGTAGGTCCACATTGGTTTTATAGTGAAGCTTTACAGAAGGACCTTGTAGTCCAAGCTGAGAGGTAATTGGCTTTCAGTGTGTCATAACTACCATTGACTATTTTACTGTTCTGCAGATTAGTAAAAGTATCCCCTGGATACTTTTCAGTAGAAGAGTAAATGTCAAAATTATTAAATTAAATTATACTCGTTCTTTAATTTAATAATACGCAAAAAAAAACATTTTAAATAAATTTTTTTTGTACCAAATATACCAGTAATTTATAATATTGTAAATACCTCGTACATTTCTGTACATTATACATATACTTTCATGAATAGTACCACTGTTGAATTTCATACTCAACACCTTGAAAGCATGACCTTGTCATGTGTCTTAAAGTCAAGGGTCTTAAAATATATTGTAAATAACAAAGGATTCTTTAATTTAACAAAATATTAAAGGAATCAAAATTTTATTTCCATTTTTATTGTTTCAATTATACTATTCATATTACTTTGAACACGTCTGTACTTACACATACGCTAATAATTATCTACATATATTTCGAAAATGTTTATTTAGAAAAGATATGCTTGTGAATACAGCAGTCTGTTTAAAGTCTTATTCTAGATGTCTTTGTGGTTATTGATCAGTTTTGCTCTTCTGATGTTTTCTTAAAACAACCCTAAGCAATAAGTCGGGTGTTTTTCCGACCTTATTATTTCTCAAAAAAAAAACATAAAGTGATTATAGATCTTATAAATACCAATATGAGAAGTTAATAAATAACTGAAGTATATGTATGTATTATATATAATCTCAGACATAAACAACAATTGATAAGCAGTCCTGTATAAACAAGTAAGTACGGTCTAGTCGACAGAAAATAACTACACGATAACCTGTCCTATAGTATGTCTGATAACCTTGGTAAATACATACATATATAATATTTACTTAGTAGCGTTGCAGTTATCTTTAATAAAATGTTAAGTTAAATGGTTTCTGAATAACATTCGTGATACAATTTTAAAGCAAATCCGTTAAACAGTATGCATTCATGTTTATTGCAAAATTTATCTTATTACTGAGGTCTTTAAGCCTGATCGCAAGTAAGTATATATATTTACAGAAATTTTACTTTTTTACGAGACTCACGGATTATATATTTTCCATGGTCTTATATATTCTGACTAAGTTTGGATAAAATCGGACAACTATTTCGGATAGCTGCTGAAGTCAGAATTCTTAAATTAAGATCGATTCATACTTAACTCAAGATTTTTAGTACACAGCAATCTTAAAATTTTAAGAACGAAACGGTATAAATTCAAGTACGGTCGTACCTAATTTTAGGATGGCATATTTTTCTGAGTGTGTAAAATTGCTTTTTGGCGCTTACGTTATTTATGCAATTAGGGCTCGATATTATGAATATAGTTATCAATTTGTTTCGCAGATATTCCGGATTTTGGTAAAATGTTTTTTAGCTAATAATTTTTCGATTCGGTTACGGTTTCAGATATGGTTATCAACTTAAATCGGTTAATCCATATTTAATATATATCAAAAATCAAATGTTATCATCTGGGTGTTAAATTTGTAAAACTACTGCCAATACAAAAGCTAAAGCAAACGGGATATTCGTACGACCTTAATCTTTAGAATTTATATTTATATTTTATCCGGTTTTGTTTATATCATTTTAATAGTATTTGGCTTAACTTGTCGCCAATGTCAAAAGCATTACTTGTATCGATTCATTTTAATTGAATTATTTTTATGGGTTTCTTTCCTCGACTCTTCATCAGTATGAGCAAGGGAATTGCTGCATAAATAAAGCATAAATTAGATGAACGAATCCCCGAGGATATGGCAAAGAAATCAAATCAGGGCGACACTTGGTTCATGCCCGGCATGCAAATGCGGCCAAAAGTAGGCTAGGCTGTGTATAATAAAATGAATTATGTTACTGCAAGCCTTTTGGAAGGGTCAAGGGAAGATGGAGTTCGGGGTCAGGGCTCGTATTACATTTGTTTAGTTCATAAAGCGCAGTCAAGTTTGACCAACGTTTCGGCTCGTTGCGATGAGACAAACATACACAAATCTCAACGGCTTTGGCTTACCTTTTTTTCTCTCTGCTTTTTCTCGTTTTCTGAGTTCTCGAGCCCATAAAAAGGCTCAAGTTTGTTGGCTAAAACAGTAAATTTAAATGCGAGCCAAAACTTTCCTGCAGCCTTAAACGTCGAACTTGAACTATAATAAAAATCCAACGGATCCGCACAACTTTCAACTCACATAAACATAAATTGTGGCCGTAATTTTCGGTCAGGTTGGCATTCGGCTTGCTTGTTTTCTGTATTTGGGGGTTTTTCAGAGTCCTTTCTAACTCTTAAATGACTCCATGCTATATTTGTGCTATTGTAATTGCGCTTAAGAGTCTTGGCGTGTTGTCATTACCCAACCCATTTATCCCATCCAAAAAGGAGTAACATTAAGTTTAATTTGTCTAATGCCCAATCCCTTTCATGGCATTACAGCACTTAAGGATTTTCAATAAAATGTTGACAAAAACAAATAAATGGATTATCAAATAAATCAGGCTTTTAATTGTCTAATTGCCTTTAAAAATTAATCTGTAATTTATGGATTGCAATATATACTGGTGTGTTCTTCAATTCCGCTTTCAATTGGAACTTACAATGTATATTATGTCTTTTCGCTCCATTTTAAAATAAAAATTTTTTTTAAGAAACATTTTATTTCTTTCAAAACATTTATATATTTATTTTTTATCTCTAATATTTAGATAATTGTAAAGAAGGTCGACTGACTCTTTTTCACTTAATTCTGAATTTACCTCTAACGTATATTGACTCAACCATTCGAATGGAGTCCTATAAAAAGAGCGATGCTCCCAATAAATAAGTGTGATTTGAGTACTTATCAACATAACATTACGCAGATGATTACTTCTTTGCATTATATATAACAAATTAATCTTTTGGCAAACTAATAAGTAGTCAAAATCCAAATACTTTATTTCAAATTATAAACTGAGATGTTTACAGTTTTTCTTGTTTTAATTTATTTTAAGCCTGTTGTCAATTAAACAGCGACATCATGACTTGATAAACATTCTTTTAACCTATAACTTTTCCATGCAGATAAGTCAGCAAATTATTAAAACCAATGTGCTGGTTAGTTATAAAATCAGCTAGAGCAAACCTATTGTATACTTCATCGAGGGAACTGCCAGTATATGCAGTTTCCTTGGCCCTACGTATCATTTCGGTGGCTCTAATCTGAAATTCAGCATCCGATCTGAAAGAATTTTTGAAAATTTAGACATCATGTCATCTATCGCACTCATAAAAGCTGGATATTCAGGTTTCCTAGCTCGAGGTTTAGACAGGAAACAAATCTTGTCCAAATATTTCCAACTGATTTTCGTCTTGTACACTTTCATTTCAAGAACGCCAACTACCTGCCACTTTTCAGCTTCCGGTAGATCTGTCATATTGTTGTCCACCATAATTTTAGATATGGAAAGGATTTATAAGGTCCTGAATGGTCAGCATTTGAGTCTGTTCAGCAGCCTGCTTCAAGTCATCTTTGCACTCACAGAGATATGCAAGCATTTATTGAAATGCTTACCATAATTGTATTATGGTCCTTTTCGTTCTCTAAGTTCCTTAGAATACAAACCAATAGACGGAGACTAATTTGAATGAATGAATGACTAATGAAGCCGTTGGGACCTTTTGGAAAAATTTAAAAATTTTAAAATTTTATTCAAAAATACGCGTCGATTGATACCTCGTTCACCCAAATCCGACAACTGGTTCAACAGATAATTAAATTTGAAATTTTTAGTGGACATCTCAAAGTAAAATGTCTGTTTGTCTATTTGTATCGAAGCGTAAAAAGCTTGGATCTAATGATGGGGATTTATTCCCCTTCAAAATCAATAAATGTTTGTTCTAAGATTTTTTGAAAAAACCGCTCAATCCCGCTAAAATTAAAACGCCAACAGTTTCCAAACTATAGAAGCTACAGTCATGTCCTATATATCGTTGGAAAGGGCTTTCAGACGTGAGGGCTTTCAGACGTGCTTTTAAGCTAAAGTACTCAGTTACAATTTTACAGGTGAATTAAAGTTGCTTAGCTTACATTTTGACGATTTCTGACAAAACGGCACTATTTTTAATATGTTGTAGTACGTAAAATTTCGCGTGTTTTGGTGTATTATACATACATTTTGGCTGAGGGGTTCAGAAGATATAGCCTGTTACCCGAATATATACATTTTAATTTGATTTGAAAGAGAACAGCAACAACAAAGCAAGAGTAGCAGGCAGAGCTTGAGTCTGTAGCTGACAGCTTTTGCGTTGCACAAATAACCATTGTTTCTAGACAGTTTTGTTTTGTTTTGCGTTGCAGAAATACCTAGTGTTGCCAGACAGTTTTTTTTCGACAATGCGGGCTTAATCTGGTTTAAATGAATTAAACTAGTTGTGTTTTTTATTGCATATTAAATTTATATTTTCTTTTTCTCTTTATTATTAAAGAAAAGTTACAATGTCAAAAGCAAAAGAAATTACAAAAATTTCTGATATCACACCAGAAAAAACTCTACACGAGGTAAAAGAATAGCATTTTTTAGCCCCAAAATTTCTGATATCCATTTTTTTGACGAACAAAATAAAGTTTAATAAAAAAAACTTTAAATAAAAATAAAAATTAATAAATAAAAAACCGAAAATTGGTATTCGGCACTGCGCAAAAAGTAATTTATATGTTCGTGGTAACTCACCCTTTTTGCGCAGAGTGCAGAATACCAATTTTCGGGTATCAAAGAAAATCTTTGACATGGTTGCAAAACCAACGGACCTTAAGCAGTAAATAAAATGCATTTCTTAGTTGGGCTGAAATCCCGGCAATAGTGCAAAACCGGGTCAACCCCTGACAGAGGTGGAGCAAGCTCCTAGCACTCCGTCTGGCTCCAAAAATCAGTTTAACATATGTTGTCCTCCAATTGAGGAACTATCAGATGTTAAGCTGATAAGAACAGATACTACACTTGATCTTAGCCAAAAAGGCCGAGAAGCGATAACTCTAATAACGTCAGTGGCCATCACTCTATTCGCCGACAACTAGAACAACTTGGAAATTATAAGGATAGCGTGTTTGTAAACTGCGCACATGCATTCATGCATGCTCTACTTAAGGGCAGTTTTCGTAAAGGTAGCCTACTTTAGGGTGCCATCTCGAACCTTATAATTCTCAAACAGTTGAGTTCTATCGTCAGGTAAAATGTATGTGGTTTATGGTGTATATTTACTTTGGCTTCTCTTTATTTGTCATATAAATCTTTCGCTTTTTACTAAAGATTTCCGTGGAGAGGAGGAGCACTCTTATGAGTCTAACTTAATTTTTAGTCGTGCCCATGATGAAATTATAATAATTATAATATAATTATAATTATTAATTTTAAATTTTTTATTAAGCTTTATTTTGTTCGTCACAAAATTTGACATAAGAAATTTTGGTGCTAGAATATAATAATAGAATATTATGCATTGGCCTTATACACCCTGACCGAAGTTGGTTCAAATCGGTCCTCTATATCTATAGCTATAGGACCAATCGCTCGAAAATCAAGTTTTAATATAAAAAACTTTTATGTTTTATGAGATATCGTAACCAAACTAATAGAATATGCATTTAAGGCGGTCTTATACCGTCTAGTAAACTTAAAATTTTAAATCATAGGAACGATCGGCAGAAAATCAAGTTTTTGTATGAAAACCCGTTTCGTTTCTTGATATATCTTAGCTAATTTGATAGAACTTTCATCTGTGCTTGTTTTATAAATCCTGAGCAAATTTTGTACAAATCTGTTCACATTATCATATAGCTGTTGTTGGAGCGGCACTAAGCTTGTCACTTGAATTAGTATTTATTTATAACTGGCCCGGCAACGACAATCGCCAGGCACGACTAAAAATTGAATTTAGACTCATTAGCGTGCTCCTTTCCACGGAAATCTTTAGTAAAAGGCGAAAGATTTATTCGACAAATGAAGAGAAGCCAGAGTGAAGATGCAAAGTAAGCCACATGCAGTTTACCTGACGACAGACCTAAACTGCTTGAGAATTATAAGGTTAACGAATGTTTAAATATCACCCTAAAGTATGCTACCTCTACGAAAACTACCATAGAATGGAAGTATGCATGTGCTTAATTTCAAACACGTTATTCTTATAATATAGTTCTTATCAGCTTAACATCCGATAGTACCTCAATTGTATGACAATAAATGTTAAAATAATTTTTGAAACCAGACGGAGTGCTGGAGCTTGCTCCACATCTGTTCTATTGCCGGGATTTCAGCCCAACTAAGAAGTACAATTTATTTACTGCGTAAAGTCCGTTGGTTTCGCAACCATATCAAAGATTATTTTTAATGAGAATGCGATTCATACCCGTCGCAGTTAGACTCGGTCTTTTGATTTGTAATTTAAAGAGCGTAGAGAACGAAAAGTACCATAGTAATTGCAATGCTTGCAGATTACTGTGAGTGCTGTTCTAATTAGGAAAGTCAAAGATGACTTGAAGCAGGCTGCTGAACAGACAAATGCTGATCACTCAGGACTTTATGAGGCAAATCCTTTCCATATCTAAAATTATTGTGGACAACAATTGGACAGATCTACCGGAAACTGAAAAAGGGCAAATAGTTGGCGTTCTTGAAATAAAAGTGTACAAGATGGGGAAAGTGTACAGGATTTTGTTTAATATATAAAAAAGTTTTATTACGCTTATTAGAAAAAAATAAATAAAATTTTTTTTTTAATTTTGTATGATGCCTGTCAAAGCGAAAACGTATGCAATTGCACTGCGCTCTTCCTCTTCTATCACCATTTCATTGCGAGGTTGCTTTAGTTTAAAAAAAATGAATACAAAGACTCCTGTAGTAGTGGGATGGAGTCCAAATGAGTCCAATTTAAGTTATATTCCATCAAAGTTGAAAAATAGCCTTCTTTTAGTGATCTTTTATAGCATTGCTAAAATAAAAAATAAACAAGTGAATAACTAATATTTTCCGCCATTTCATAAAAAATGGAACTACTTTCGCACAATTTACAGCAAAATAATAATTTATTAGCGGTGTTATCCTCAAACCTATATTTAAAATTTGAAATGGTAGAGCTGTGGTGCCAAAAGTGTGTATTTTCCCATAACCTGTTATTTTAAAAAACATATTTTATTGGTGTTACACAACTGCTAGACTTATACAAATCAATCACATTCAATATTGTATTTTTTTTATTGTTGCTTTTTTCGCATCCAGTCTCAGTTAAACAGATTTGATATCATTCTACTAATAAAAATCTTTGCCATTTAGATAGGATAGAACATTATTAAGGAGCTCACCCCGATTACATCGATCCGCCTGAATAAACTTATTGTATGCTTTGTCGTGGAAACTGTCAGAATATCCCGCTTCCTTGGCTACATGTATTATGTTTGTGACCATTTTCTCAAATTTAGAACATCGATCTGCTTTAAATTCCATGAATTTGGATTCTAAGTCTGAGTGAACTTCTCTCGTATGTTGATCTAATCGATTGTTAAGTTCTTTAAGTGGTATCGTACCTTAGGCAAGATATTTGAACATTGATCTATACATTCGTCGAATCAGGTGTAATTTTGTTTTAATTCATCCTTTACATACATGAGTGGAACAGCACTCGCAATGATCTGCAAGCAGTTCAAATATTTCTGTACTTTTCATACTTTGCAGTTTTCAAAATACAGACCGAGACTAAATGCGACGGGTATAAAATGCATTCTAGTCGCACGACTGTTTCATATAAGATTTGAATAACTTATTCAAATGACACCATTAATTTATAAATTCTGACTTATCAGCAAGAAATTCTCTATAGTAGAATCTCGAAAATGGCGTACAAATATTATCAGAATATCAAGTTCTGGTGGTATCAAAGAGCAAATCAATGACACGATTGCAACACCAACAGATTTATCGCGATCAATAAAATGTATTTCTTAGATGGGCTGAAATTCCGGTCGCAGTGCAATACGGGATCAATCCTTGACCGAGGTGGTGCAAGCTTCTATACTCCGTCTAATTCCAAAAATCAGTTTTACATTTGTTGTCCCTCAATCGTGGAGCCACCAGATGTTAAGCTGATAAGGGTAGTTCATCTAAGAGTTCATCTCAACTTTCCTTAGCTTTATAATTCTCAAACAGTTTAGGTCTGTAAGGTAAGGTAAGCTATCTGTGGTTTATTGTGCATCTTCACTCTGGCTTCTATTCATTTGTCGATTAAGTCTTTTGCCTTTTACTAAAGATTTCCCTGGAGAGGGGCACTCTAATGAGTCTAAATTAAATTTTTAGCCGCGGTTGGCACTGTTGCCAGAATTTGACTGTTAAAAAAGACAGGTTTGAAAAGACTTATATAAAGAAAAGATGTAAAAAAAAAAAATTAAAAATGCTAATCAGCAATGCAGCCAAATCACAAAGAAAAATTTATGATTTAAGAGTTATGCTTGAATTTAAAAAACTTTTAAGCCTCCTAAAAACTGTTATAAAAAGCTAGATTGGCAACAATGGTGCCTGGCGATTTCTCGTTGCCGGGCCAGTTTTAAATAAATTCTAATGATTTAAGAGTGGCAAAAAAATTAAAAATCGAATGTTTTCGGTAGCCTTAAAAAAAAGTAGCTGTCTTTAGGAGTGGAACTTTGGAAATTTTTGATTAGTGACAAAGTAAAAAGATAAGAGATGACGGTTGCCACACTTGTCGTTTTTGCACCAAAACTGACTCTTTTATTATTATGTTGGCATTTTTTTTTTTGGAATTGTCCCTTTTTAGGTTTCAACAAGAGTTTCTTGAAACTATTAGGAATGTAATTTAACCATAACTATTTTCGCTGCCAGCAATACAAATTTACTATACTGAAATTCCCAACACATGTACATTTTTAATATCGCAGAAAAAAGGACTTAAACTTTGGACTAAATAGAAGGTATTATGTTAATTTCTCAGAAATACTCTCAATTTAAATATTTTTTATTTAATCGAGTTTTTCTAACAAAAGTTTTTAAAAAAATTTCGTTTTGCAAATTATTTTTTTGTATTTATAAATATTCCCTAATTTTAATGAAATTGGGTCTTTTTAAAATTTTTTGACTATTTTAAATATATTAAGTGGTAACCGTTTTTGAGATTTTACAATAGGTTGCGTAAGGCCGTGCAGCTCTGTCGCTAACGTCAAAAGAAAAAGACTGTATTTAATTTAATGAGTGTAATATTCAAACGGAGCTTTATTCATTTAGATCTAAAACTATTTTGAATACATATTATTCGTATTTTAAAAGAACCATTTTATTTGATTGGTTATCTGATGGGAATGAGTATTAATATTCGCCGACAAAATCCCGAGTTATCTGGTTTGTTTTTTTTTTCATCAACAATCTTTATTTGCAATAAATTGCTTAAACGGCCACATGGCATGTTTTCATGTGTTAAAATAAAATTTTTATATATGTATCAAGGACATTTCTATTCGGAAAAGCCTATATAGGCAACACTGCACACTGTGCACTGCGAAAACATATTTCTAAAAATATCTGAGAATTTATTTAAAGTGTATAATAACAATGGATAACTGTTACCATTTTCAAAAAACAATTTTATCGTTTTGAGCAATCCTGGTTTATTTTGTCCGATGCTGAGATGACGACATCTATAATTTACTGCAAATTACTGGGTAAAAAAGTTTTTATAAAAACCTAAAATTGTCAACAATGCTTTACAAAAAATTGACACTAGATATTGTTTGTTTACAGAAATATATAAACAATTTTCAATAAATAGATTTATGCTGTTTTTTCACCTTTTGGTGATTTTGAAATGTATTAAATTATGAGCCCTCTCGGGCTACCAAAAATTGCCGTAGTGGACGGTATTTCACGTCCCCATGGCGGGGTATTGGTTAAAGTTTTCAACTAGCAATAATCGCACCTCAGTAGAACTTCATTGGTTACGATATCGCCTCTGCGCAAAGATAACCAAACACTGATTTTCAAAAACATTTCCATGCAGCAATCACTTAAACCAGTTGCGAATCGTAAGCATTCGATGAACAAACAAAGTGTAACATACTTTTCAGCTGACTATGACAATTCTTTCCAGGCGAGCATAAGGTCATGCAGGTAAGGTAAGATTAAGGGATGAGGTAAAAGAATAATTGGCGCAGCTGCATATTTATTGATGTCATAAAAGTAAGGCATGTGCCGAAAGTTTGCTTTAATTAATTACCGTTTTTCTACTGCCCATTTTTATTATAACTATGAGAAAATTATGAATTTGAAATTTTTTGTGCAATTATAGAAATACACAACTCTCTGTTAATTAATTGTGCAATTAACGTAGAAATACACAACTCTCTGCTAATTAATTTACACAATAAAATTCGGACAGAAATTCGTATTTAATTTTTATAAAAAGTTCATCTACATGATCTTTAAAGTACATGTTGTGTATCATAACATATTGAAAGCATTGAACCACAGCCGGCAAAATCGATCGTTTTAAATATAAATCTTATAATATAACGAAACTATAACCTATAGGTTATTTAATGGAGATTTATTTTAAGGAATTTACGAAAAATCTCTCAAAATATAATTAAAATTATAAATCCAGTTAATTTTGATAATTATTGATATAATTGTAGATGCATAAAAGATTCAAGTTGCCATATAGCACATTGATTTAACATATATAGTTGAAAAGCTTCTTCCATAGCTTATATTTTCGATTTCCGCTTAAATTAATTGATTATTAATTCAGCAATTTCAAGCATTTTAAAGAATTTATTGTTTGTTACCACTATTCATATATTTGTTATTAATAGAAGAATATCGAAAATGAATTACTTATTTGTATGATGTCCTTTAAGCTATTATGTAATGTATCTTTTATTTACTCATTATCAGACATACGACACACTTCAATTGTTTCTCTCATACTTATGAAGGCTATTAAGCCCTTAGTTATCATAAATATGCATAAAGGAACCCCAAAAAGAAGTGCTTTTGTATGTGTCATAACAATTTGAGTACCCTTTTTGGGGTATTTTCCCCACATATCATTATTATTATTATCATATTTTCCCCAAAAAATCGTTGCATATAGATAAAGTTGAAGAAACTGACAGTCTATTATCCGAAATTATCTTCAAATTGCCGACAAAGTGTCGCACTCTTAGCAATTTAGCCTGCAAAGCAATTTACTTAAGCAAAATAGTTTTCATCCCCCCGTCGACGCTTCAACCCCACCCTCTAAGTCCATTTAGCCATCC
Organism: Drosophila innubila; assembly: GCF_004354385.1. Classification (NCBI taxonomy): domain Eukaryota; kingdom Metazoa; phylum Arthropoda; class Insecta; order Diptera; family Drosophilidae; genus Drosophila; species Drosophila innubila. The sequence continues at coordinate 27,511,226 of NW_022995372.1, forward strand.
AATGCTCATTAACTATTATCATTGTCAAATTTCGTTGCATATTTATGGATGTTGAAAGCGTTGATTAAAATTCCCATTGGTTGAACAATCTAATGAAATTAATGAAAAATTTATGCAACAAGAAAAAGAGGGACGACAACATGGCTGCTGAAAAGTGTTTACATTATTGGAGAATAGAAGAAAGGAGGAGGGACCATACCACGGGCCTTGGGTCGCCTACTCCAAAATGCTAAATAGCCACTTTTGCGGCAGGCCATAAGCAACATTTTTTCTCTATTCTATTTATTCTTTGCTTGTGCTTTGTCATAAAAGATTGAACAACTTGTAGGCAAAGGACGAATGCTCTAGCTAACCCCCTGCTCTGAAAATCCTGGCGCTCAAACTTGAAGTCAAGAGTGTCAAAGGCAGAAACCCAACGGCCCCGGTCGCGCTATAAAAGAAGACTCGGGCACAATGACAGCGAATACCGGAAATCCGTTTCATGACAAATGCGTCACATTGTCGTGCTGGAGTGCTAAGAACGTCGACGACAACAGGAGGGACAAGGGGATGGACGAATAAACCGGCAAACAGACAGTGAAATTCCTTCAATGAAGCAGCTGCACGTGACTCGCTGGCAGAGAGCGCGAAAGAGAGCGAGCGCAGTGCCATCGACATTGACATTGACAGAGACACAGAGAGAGTACAAAAAGTAGCTCCTGCGCCTGCGCGTATAATAACCCGGCAATCTCGACGTGCCGGCAAGTCAGCTCCGGCGGAACTTTGGCATTTTAATGAGAAATCCATATTTATGTTGTTTGTTTTGCCAAAAAATAAAGATAAAAAAAACAACAACAAGAGAAAGAGAGACAGAGTTAAACTTGTTGTTGTGCCAAAAAGGTTGTAAGGCAGCATATGCGGCGAAAAGTGAAATTACTTTATACTGTTGGAGCGATGAGGGAAGAGAGTTCCGAAATATTCTTGTTGCTTTACCAGGACTCGTGTAGCGGCATTTTGTAATCATTTTTAATGGGCAACGTCGAGAGGCGCCATATGGCGGTTATATAGTACTTATGTCAGTCCAGAAAATTCATGTGAAAACAGCACAAATAACGGAACATTTGTAGATTCTAAACATTGTCATTACAATTGTGGTCAGGGGTAGAAAGCGAAATTAGGAAATTCAATCAGTAGAAAATTAAAGAAATTAACGCTTATCATCAAGCATATAACTTATTAAATATATTAGGATGTAAGATAATAAGATTAAATTTAATAAATTGAATTAAAATATATATAATTATTATTTTTTGACAACAAATATCAGAAATATAAAAAATATACAGAAAAAAAATGAAATGACTAAATTTGACTTACCTTATATAATAAAAACAAAAATTAGTCAGAGCGCAGTATTAGTAGTACTTGTTTGTAAATTTTGGTAATATTCGCCGTATTTTTGAAATATTGAAAAAATTTAAAAAAAAATATATCAAGTTTATGAAAATTGGCTAAGATATATAATAAAAATACTGCAGAAATATTTAATAGATAAGTACTAGTTAATGGATTCATAAACTATTTCAGTTGCATTAGCAATCAAAAAGAACTGAAGTTCTTGCAAACCTTAAATATGTAAAACATTTTTGCATACTTTCAGCATTTCCAAATTTTACAAAACAAATTAGAAAATATTATTAAATTTCGCAGACATTACACAGAGGAAAAAAATCTAGTATTTCGAACTTAAAACGCCACTTGATTTCTCACTAAGAATGAAAATACTGAAATCAAGGACTTCAATCTTCATTCAAGTACAATATTTTAAGAACAAAATTGAAGTATTTTAGTATTTTAAAACTTAAAATGCGTTTCTAACTTGATCCAAGCTCTTATTATTCTAAAACTGAGTACAAAAATATGTTAAAATATAAACATGATACTTGGATTAAGTATATTGCAAACTTAAATCCAAATCGTGTATTCTTGAATTATATGTACATAAGAGACTTTCTTCAAATAGGGATTACCTGACGCTACCTTTCAGTTAGTGTGAAAGCTATTGAGGACTAATTACAAGAATTATTCTGTTATAGTCTTAAGTTCTTAGTGTCCATCGAGGTACTCCTCATTGCAGGAAAGCAAGAAGCAGTTGAAAATCCTAAGCAAGCGAACGCAAAAATGAAGTAAGAATTAATGTACTTAATTCAAGATTTCACGAACTTGATCTGTGAGTCGACTCGGGTCCCAATCTTATTTTAAGAATGTTTGTACTCATGTCTAGTATTTTAGGCGCTTTGCTTGATTCAAGATTCTTTGTTTTTATATCAAGAATGTTGATACTTTTATAGTTATTTTCAGTAATTCATACTTATATCAAGTATTAATTTTAAGTATCGAAAATACTTAACTCGAGCTTAGTACGGCATTTTTTTCATTGTGTAATATCAATTTAAAACCAACTTCAATAATTTCATTGTAAATTAATTTTGCATTTTTGTACAAATTATTATTTTTGATATTTAAATTATTTTATTTTATACATTTATTACATATTTATTTATTTATTAAAATTTAAAAAGATCCCAAAATGGCAAAAAGAATTATTAAATGAACACTGAAATTTAGCTCCACGATTATTTACTACAATAGAGTATTCAAAGTCGTATTCGTATTCGAACTCGTTTTCATGTCCCTAGTTTGGCAAAAAATAAATGAACTTTTAACTATGCCACGTCGGCGCCATGTCACAATAGAGTCATAACGCCATCATTCTGACAAAAGCCATAAAAATAGCGGCTTAAATAGCAACAGCATGTCTAGCATTTGCGCGCCCCTTATCCCGGACTCTCGGAGACCAGAACCCGGAGACGTCATGACGTCGTATTTGCCACACAAAAACGACCACTTCACACTTTTTGCTCTGGCACTTTTTTGCAAGCTTTAATAAACGGGCAACAAACTCGGCAAAAATTTTATGCTTTTATTGTGCAAATAAAAGCACGCGAAAACTACTTAATCAAGTTCCATTCGTTGCCGGGACCCAGACCCATATAGATACATGCCTTTACTACGGCTCCAGCTCCAGCTCCAGCTTCGACTCCGGCAGGCGGAATCGCCGTTTTGTATGCAACAGAAAGCAAAAACAAAGCCCGGCTAACAGCAACAGCAGCAGCAAACTTTGCCGACGCGATCTGTTTTTTTTTTTGTGAAAAACAACAAATGAAACTCACAACAAAAAAATTAACATGGGAATGCTGAAAGCTGAGACAACATACAAGTCAAACCCCACCGAGAAACTAAGTAAAATGACTTTCAGATGCTCTACACCTATAAAGGTTAATAATAAAATTAAATTCGAACTTATCAGATACTTCGCCATCTGGCGATTGGAAAATAATAATCTGCTAAATACAGGTGTAGAAGTAACAAATGACGAGAAGAAAAGCTAAATGGGCAAAACTATATATAACTTTACTAAATATTATAGGAAGATATGGGACAGTAGAAAGACGTATGTAAATCCAGAAATTCCCTCTAGATGCATTAGGAATGCAAAACAACAAAAAATATTAAAATTTATCTCAGAGGTCTATTTTGTTAGCATTAATGTAATTAATTAAATGTTCTTTAAAGACTTGCAATCCAAAGTAGTTTCTGCCAAAGAGCTCAATTGAAATCTTCTACACCAGAAATTGCTGAAAAGTTTCATGAATTTTGTGCTTTATTCTTACATTTTTGTTTTCTCGATATTACAAAACCTATACTCCTGTGTAATGCAATTCCTTGTTTAAGACGTCTCTCAATGTTTAGAGAAACGAGAGTGTTCTGAGTTATTTTTAATTGAGTTTTTTTAGAGAATGGCTATTATTCTGGCAAGTTAACATATAGTAACAATATTCAGAACCGGGTGCATATCTATTGACACGTCTTATACACCCGTTTAAACAATTCAGTTAACCGCACTCTGGCTGTGTGCCAAAAAGAAATGTTTCTATCTTCAAGTTGAGCTCAAATTTATGACAGCAATTAGCGGGCCAAAGGGGCGTGTTCTGGGAGTATTACAAGTAGGGCTGGAAAACTCTTCAATTAATTTGTTGAGCTGCTCAGACAACAAAACTCGCGCATCAATCAAGACCTAGTCAAAGAGAAACCGAGAGCCTTTACTTTTGGGTGTGAAAAATCGACAAAAGCACAAAAGTTGGAGGACAAATAGAAAAATGGGAAAATAAGAAACTAGGAAAAGGGAACGCTTTAAATGCTGCCAGCTTTGGTCGCGTGCCGCAGCGACAGCTCGTAAATAAACGTCTCCTTTTTAATTACCGCACTCAAGTTGAATTTTAAATGCCATCAAACTTGGCTATTGGCCAAAATAAAAATTAAAATGTAGGGAGCTCATTCACTTACCTGTATCGTTTCCGTTGCGGAATATTTCCGATTGTAGTCAACATGATGAAGGTTCGGCATACTGGTTCACTGGCTCACTGATAATGGCAACGGATAAGGGCCTTTTAGCACGTGTCCTTGTCGTCCTTGTCGATGTTTTGGGGGTTGCTCGAGATATGCCACTTTATGATACATTTGTGTTAATTTTTGTTGTCCTCCCCCTTTAGAATGGTTTAATTTGACTGCAAAGAGAGAAAAGTCGAAAAGAAAAATACACACAAAATAATTTTAATGTGAAGCTCAAGTTGAAAAAGTGTAAATTACTTTCCCCAGCCAACCCTTAGGCATGTTTACCAATGTCGATATTGTTAATACGCCACGTGTATAACAGCTTACTGTTTGTTTGCGAAAGAGAATGAGCAATAGGAAGATAGAGAGAGACAGACAGAGAGATAGATAGTATATAGGACTTTTGGGCTTGCCGGATTTATTGGCAAGTTTACGCTACGTGCTTTGACTAAATTTATAAGCTGAATACACACACAAGAAGCAATAAACGCTGTGCAGCTCAGTTGATTAAAGTGTATAAAGGGGGCACAAAATATCTGCTACAAATTATTGCAGTTGAAAGATAAGCCATTTATAAGTATAGTTGAGAAAAAAAATGATAGTATCGCATATATATAATTAGTATATTATCTATAGTATAGTATATTATCTAATCTAAAGTGTATGTAGTCTATGGTTTGATTTCATAGAGATAAAAAATAAAAAATAAACTTTAAATTACGCTTTTATTAAATTATGTTATTATCACAATAATTCACAATAGTTCACAATAATTCACAATAATTCCCCGCGTTTGCTCTGAAGTTGTTGCGACTTGCATATCAACAACTTGGTTGGACAAAGAAAATACCCGAATAAAGACGATGAAAGTGCTTAAACTCCGGTCTGGCCATTTAAAACAAAAGAGGAAATGCCCAATTGCCTGTTTAACAGGGCTAATTGACTTTTGTAGCTGTCATAAATGTTGACACACATAAAATGTATCCACAGGACGTGCAACAGCTGTCAAATGCGGGGCAATTTTGAACGCTTATTAAACTTTATGTGCAGACTATTTTACAAGCCAAAATTACGTTTAAGCCCAACTATAAGGAATGATCGTAAAACCCATGTTAACTGGGGCCACATCAAGTTGAACCCATTAACTGCTTGGGTGGCAAATTCAGGCATCATTTTAATAGATTGAACTTATATACATTTTCTCTATTCTTTGTAATGAATTAAGAAAATTTAAATAAATATTATGTTAACGAGGAATCAATTTGCATATTTGCAACTCTCACAATTTCTCAGTTTTTGGCCAAATATATTAGACCAATTAAAAAACTAATATTAAGTAAATAATAATTTTATATATATTTTTTTGGGCTAAGTAGTTTTCAAAATTAAGCGCGGATTTTTTAATCTCGAGATACTATGTTATCTTGTACATAAATATGTAGGTATATCTATATCTGTCAGGACAAAAATTCCTTCACCTTATTTTCGCTTCATTTATTCAAAACTGGCCCGGCAACGACAATCGCCAGGCACGACTAAAAAATTCAATTTAGACTCATTAGAGTGCTCCTCTCCACGGAAATCTTTAGTAAAAGGCGAAAGATTTATTCGACAAATGAAGAGAAGCCAGAGTATAGATGCATTATAGCTACATGCAGTTTACATGACGACAGACCTAAACTGTTTGGGAATTATAAGGCTAAAGGAAATTGATATAGCACCTTAAAGTAGGCTACGCTTGAGTAAACTTCCCTTCTTCAGTTCAACATCTAGTAGTTTCTCAATTGCTGGACAGCAAACGTTAAACTGATTTTTGTTGGAATTAGACGGAGTGCTAGAAGCTTGCACCACCTCAGTCAAGGGTTGACCCGGTAATTCACTGTTGCCGGGATTTTAGCCCACATAAGAAATATTGAACGAGATGAGTCTTTTGCAATAATTGTAGTCAACTTTCGAGATTCTACTATAGAGAATGTCTTGCTGGTAAGTCAAAATTTATGTATTAATGGTACCATTGGAATAAGCTATTCAAATCGTATATGACACGGTCGTGCGACGAGAACGCATTTTATACCCGTCGCATTTAGTCTCGGTCTTTTGGTTTGTATTTGGAAAGCTGCAAAGTACGAAAATTACAGAAATATTTAAACTGCTTGCAGATCATTGCGAGTGCTGTTCCACTCAGGAATGTAAAGGATGAATTGAAACAAAATTACACCCGATTCGACGAATATATAGACCAATTGTCTCTAAAGTTCCACTTAGAGAGCTTAACAATCGATTAGATCAATATACGAGAGAAGTTCACTCAGACTTAGAATCCAAATTCATGGAACATAAAGCAGATCGATATGCTACATTTGAGAAAAGGGTCACAAACATAATACATGTGGCCAAGGAAGCGGGATATTCTGACCATTTCCTCGACAAAGTATACAATAAGTTTGTTTATGCGAAAGTAATGGGAAGAAATCTTTAGAGTTTAACTAGTAGAAAAAGAACGACGCTTATTTTACTACATTACTACTATACATTAGTCATTGTCTTGAGTAGCTTATGACGCACCTCATTTGACAGCGCTACAAATTGGCAACTTTAATATGATTTAGATAAGTTGTTTCAATGCTTGAATATCAACAACAACAGTAACAATAAAAGGAAGAAGAAGATGAAGAAGGAGATTGAAGTACTACTAAATAAAACAGCAACTCATTTTGTACCCTGCGGGACAGCAGGCAAGTTGGCTTATACAATGGGAGGTCCTTTTGCTCTCCATATGTTGTATGACCAAAATTTATTAGCTGCTTATATGTGTGTGTATTTGTGAAGGGGGAAAGGATGGGAGGAAATGGTCGTACCATTTGGTCTGTGCTTGTACGTGGTAAGCACATGTTAATCTCAAATCACAATGGTGCCATAAGCAAGCCCATTTAATCGGCTGGACCTTTCGCTGGATATAAATTAAATGGTTTAATAATTGAGTTAGTGCAACTTCGGGCCAATACGTGTTGACCCGAGGCGCTTAAAGTTGTTGTTCTCGTACGGCTTATGCAAATTGTGTGGTTTCAATCGAACTGCAACTGATTTAAGAGTCCTGCCACGCACCGACGCAGCAGACAGAAGTCTCACGCTCCAGTGAAGGGTCAGCACATGGCCAATGCAAGTAAACTTCCGTCAAGTGGCATGCACCAAGTGGCAAGTAGCAAGTGGCATGTGGCAGTTGGCTAAAAAGGGCCAACTGCTTGCATTGCCATCAAGTAAGCAGTCATAAATTATGCAGCGACATAGTCAAAGGACAACAACGACGCCAACAAAAGCAGCAAGGACATGCACATGCAAATGCCAAGGCATTGCCATCCTTGGCCTCCTCTCTTTATCCCACATTCTTTTTCTCACCCTCCTTATTCTCTATTAACTCCATAGAATACTCCAAATGGCTCAGCAGTTAATAAGCACAAGTGCGGGGGCGGCAGGAGGTACTGCAATGCAGTGCAGCAGTTGCAAATTATGACAAACTGTACTACAAAGTAGTTTCTTACCCTAGAATTTTCTGTTGCTGAGCGACTCCCTCTAACTGTACTTGCGGATCACTGCGCAATGCTTTAAGGAGAAATCTGCCAAGGATGCATAAAATTGCTACACGACTTTAAAGTGATGCCGCAAAAGAAAAGATCATCAGATTGGTACCAAACTTTTATGTATTTCATGCAAATATGCAAGAAATAATTAATTTTCAAGCATCTTTATACTTTAAAAATATGAAAATTATTATTAATGAAACCGGTTGTGAAGAGATAATACGCCCTGTTTAATTAAGTTTTAAGCTAAATTTATAAGAAGCGTATCTTGTTTCAAGTTACTTTACTTGCCAGTAATTAATCACAGATCTTTTAACTATAAGCAATTCTGTCAAAAAAAAACAAAGCTTATGAACTTGTAATTCTCTCTAATCCCTCGATGTGTGGCACTTGAGACGCGAACGATAATCCGATTATTTTTAATGAAATTTTTAAAGCGAATAATCGGATTATTATCATGCACACAAAATTGCTAAATTTGGAACAAGTAATTCTGTTAATAATAAAGATTTGTTAAAAAACATGCTACAATAAGTAAAGGAAAGGTATCGAATTTAATTTTCTTATTGAAATAAAATACAAAGTTTCATTATTTGATAAACATAATTGTACTTGAAACTTATTAAACTCAATGTAGTATGAATGTTTTTGTTTTGCAGTTTGTCGTAATGCCTGCTGGAAAACAACAACAACTTTTAAACCAAACTCACATTGCACAGAAACTTGGCCCAAACTTTATGAAAAACTATGCGACAGACTCAAGGCAAAAAACTTTTACCCCAAGTTGAAGCTACAACTTAAACCCAACAGGTTAAGTACAACCAAATTCTGACTTTCACAGACAGCTGCCAGCTAATTGCAGCAAAAACAACAACAACTTAATATAAAAGAACAGCAACAACTGCTTATAGTTATGACAATTTATAACACTCTTTCTCCAGCCATTGTCGTTCCTTGACAATGTTCAGGGACATTAACTTGGCTCATTGTTGTTGGGGAATAACAGCCGAGGAGATTGTTACCAGAAAACTTAATGAAGTTTATAGTTACTGTGCTGCAATTTAATTAGATTAAATGAAGTTCTGAGCTCATCAGCTACAGCAACAACAATAAAAACAAATTGTTTGCTTTAGACAAAGTTTAAACCATTTGTCATCGCCACAGCCGCCAAAAACTTTGCCAAAATGCCAACAAATCTAGAAATATAAATAAAGTAGAATCAGGAAATATCAACAAAAATCAATAAATAAGACAGGGGCACTCTTGATTGAGCTCTATACGAAAGCGTAAGGCCAAGAACAACTGAAATCGCAATATCAACAACAACAAGCAGAGAGCAAGCGAAAGAGAACCGTAACAACAATAAAAATTTATTGTTATCCTTAAAAACAAGCGAAACAATCAGCAATAAACACAAAAAAGCGAACTTTATAAGTAATGCTGAATATTTAATGCTCTATCTGTATATAAAAGAATTTTAAAATAAGATAACTAAATACAAAGCTAAGTTATACAAAGCTTAAACAGGCAATGTGGGAAAAAAAATTTTAAAATAAATTAAAATCCACTTCAATTCAAATAAATAGAGACAACAAATTTTTTAAATCTATATTATTTTATTAAATATTTATATATTTTAGATTGATTTTTTGTTGACGATAACATATTATTATTATGAAATCAGAAACTAAAACATAAAGTTTTAAACGAAATTATTGATACATATTTATACATTACCGGTTTACCGTCAGTGTATCACATTATTATGGCATAAAACGAGAAGATCGTTTACCAAATATAGATGAAATCGAGATAAGAAATATGATTGAAAAACAACATTAGTTTTAATTATTTATCAGTCAATTACAGGCTATTTAAATTTTACAGACCAAATTCCCTGTCATTTTATGAAAAAGCTTTCATGAAGCTATCTGGAGTTTTTGGCAGCAGAGCCTTCAAGTATCACCACAAAATCGTATTACCCTTCAGGTTAAAGAGTGCACTCGAGTGCTAAAAGCAGAAATAGAATGAAAATCAGCAGATATCAGCGGCATTAAGCGTGCAAATACTTCTTGAGCTGCGTTTCTTTATATGCATGGCAAGGACTTAACACGGCTGTTTGGGTGTATTAAGCTGCGCCACAGAAATTGTCGACTAGGCAGTTTAAACCTGAAGTTTACAAACTTTGGCAGCTGCGATTTTCAATTCAAAAGAAAAACAATAACAAACAAGGAAAAAAAACACGGTGCCATAACGGTAAAATGAAAAAAGGACAGCACCCTAAACAAGTATGCGGCTTGAACTGAAAGGAAAACACTTGAAATTCGAAGTGGATGCGGAACACGACTTGGCCATGTTACCCACTTGTTTACGCTTGTAGTTTTCCAATTGAATTTTTGGCCCCATCGAACAATTGCCAACGAGTGGGAAAGAGATTGATATGAGGAAAAAAGGAAGAGGGAAAAGCAACAATTTGGCAAAGAAACAAATTATGCGCACTGTGCAGACGCTGCAACAAATCTAATAAAAAATTAACAAACCCAAAAACTGAATCCAGACTCGTATATGGCCACTTGCACCGCTGGCTACATTTCTACCTGGTCAACAGACGACACAGGACACCCTCTATCCGTGAATTGCTATGCACAGAGGACCAAAATCGAAAAGCGCGCAAAATGCAGGCCAAATGGGGTTACAAAATAGCGACGTCAATTCCCAGCGGATATTCAAAAGAGACGCACAGTGGCAAAGCAAATATTAAAAATGCTTACAATATCTATTTATATATTGTTGAGAGAAAAGGGGTTTTAAAGAAATAGCCTAGAAAATTAACCTACAATATTTCAAATGAACCTTAAAAAGTTTTATGAAAAAAAGCTTGATCATTTCATTTTCAGCATCTATTTTTGTGTCGTAGCGCCACCGGCTATTTTTGCTTGTATCTTTTAATCAGAAAGGTAGATTGTATTCGTCTTTATTCACTAAATAAATTTAAACTGAGTTGCTAATCGGATATAACAAAAAATTTCTTTTTTAATTTGACATTTTTCATAATATTGTCACATTTATGCGAACGAATTTATAGTAAAGGGGCTGTGGAAATTCCTATATACGCAATTCCTAATTCATATATTGCAAACAAAGTCAGTGATACTTTCTCATAAGCTTTTAAATAAAAAAACAATGCGAATTTATATTTTCCATATTATATTAGCTTTCTAGTATTTATTTGATATATTTTCTATATAAAGAAATCAAAACTCATAACCCTATTTTAATGTCTTATATAAGCATTTACACCACTGTGCAGTGGCTATGAATTGAAATGGGGGTAAGGCTAACGGGTCGCTTCAAATGACAGCGACTGAAATTGAAGTTGGCAAACGTTTTTCGAGGGTTGGTTTTAAAATGCAAACACCCAAACCAGGGTTCAATATGCGACAGAGACAGCAGAGCATAGAGCACAGAGCAGAAGGCATAGAGCGTAGGTCGCTACAGTTGGCAGGCAGTTGGGGTCCTGGAATTGCATAGCTTTACATAACGCAGGACAGCACGTGTTCTGTTATGCCGTTGTACTCTGAAACCAATTGGGACACCGCCTGTCAATGTCTGGGCTCAGTTCAACTTATGTTTATCATTTCCCATTCAACTGAACGACCGATAACCAAACAAAGCGCATTTATCTCAACGCAGCTAAATCAAGCCTAAGTCGAGTCCTTTTGTCGCGTGTCAAGAAATCAAGCGAGCCTTTTTTGATTTGCCACAAGAGTCTGGTGGCAACACGAAAATTAAGAACCAACGGAAACCCGCTAAACAATAGCGGAAATAATTTTATTATACTTGGCGTATTTGCATGAACAAACAGCCATAAAGACGTCTGTGAAACGAAGCAACCCATTTTACTTCGTGGCCTCAATAACAAGACATTTCAAGTGCTAATGAGAAAACGGTAATAAAGGACGTTTTTACCTTTTAAACGGAACAAACGAAACGTAAAAAGTAAACAAGACTTTGAATAGATTGTAGTTAAATAAAGTTTACAAAAATTGAGGGTGGAGGTGCTATTTTATTATTTCAAATGTTTTTAATTTTCCATGATTTTTTAAGCCAGTACAATTATTAAATAATTAAATTGTTAAAAATCAGACTTAAGATAATGTAACTGTCCACGATTTCTAAATCAAGCTAAAATTAAATTATATATAGTAAAATATAAAAATGTAAGTATTTTTAGTACTTTTTCCAATGTGTTGAATAACTATACCATTTGTTGCCATAGTATATAAAGATTTATGAAAACTTTTATTTTTTTCTCTTTTTCACTATATTGTAAGTTGTAACCTTTATTATATTAGTAATATTAAAATGATGAAATTGATAAACTTGATTATGATTAAAGATATCCACTTTTCCTTTTATTTTGAATTAGCGAAGACAAAATCCGTATTAAGCTTTATAACTGCTCTTAAATAAATTTATTAAAGCTTTTTAATTTTCAAACAACTTTCTATTTCTTTCTTCTGTATTAAAATCATAGAAATTTTAAAGTGCTATGTATGACTGATATCTAGACATCTGCTCAGCTCTCAATTTGGCTCATATATTATTTAAGCAAAAGTGTAAAATGAACGAAAAGAAAGTAGACGAGGACACAAAGCTGTGCTCAGTTGAGTTTGAACAGTGTTCAGCAAAGCGTTTTGTTGCAATGGATTTATGCGTCTTTTGATAACTAATTCCCTTTGGGCAGCTGTCAACAAGCAGATAAACTGCCAAGGCAACTCCCAAAGTAACCAACAAATGTGAAAGAGCAAACGTATTTTTAAATCGTGAACAAAATGAAAAACTTAAAGTTCGCTCCACATTTCTAGAGTTGTAAAAACAGCATGGGTTTTAAATGTTCCGCATTTCGAAATAATCGTTCTTGAGTAACTGAGAATGACTGGCAAAGTGTCAGCCTGTCAGACTGGTTGACTGTCTAACTGCCACTTATATTAATTTGCTGTTAAATGGCAACCCTGATGGAATTTTCTTTTTTGAGGGTTGCGGCTCCTTAACGCATGTCCAAATGTGCAGAAAAAATGGCCAAAAACAATTTGAGGCAATCAGCTGCCGCGTACGTGACATGAGCTTCAACTTCCCGCTTGATGTTTTTCATCCTGTGGCCAACAACTATTGATAACAGAGCGAGAGAAATGTTGGAAAATGTAGTGCAAAATGCAAACAGCTGCTACCCAGCCGCCTTCCAAATGGGCGACAAAGAAACAGTTGCAAATGTCAATGAACTCGCCCCAAATGCTGCTAACGAGCACGTGAGACAAGTGTACCGGAAAATGAGCTAATTTACTCTCCAATTGCTGTTAGTTTCTTGAGTCTTTGAGTTCTTGGACAGCTTGGGCCACGTGTCCGTGCATCCAGCAAAAAGTCAAGAGATTCAATTTGATACATAAATCATGCCAGACCTCAGATGAGCACGCAATCAGCTGTTTGTCACAGTGCAGGTTAGGAATAGTACGGAATGGAACACCATCAAATGGGATAAAATGGAATGGGCTGAGCTGTTGGATCATGTCAATCAAGCCACAAGAACAACGTGTGTCCCAAGGGTTGCGAGTACCAGACATGAGAGCTTGCTTGGGGTGGTCAAATGCTATTTATCGAATGTAATAGTCAGAAAGATACCCTCTAATTTAAAGTAAAATTTAGTGAATCCATAAAATATGCAGAGTCAAACACAAATTTTTTAGATTTGAGTACAAGAAGAAGGCAAAAAGTGACAAAAAAAAATTGGAATGAAAAACTAAGAGAGCTGTAATTAGAAGAAAAATAATTTAAGTCTAAAAAAAACTAGTTATAACTTTTGCTGTTTCCTACTATTTGTATTTTGGTAAAGTTTCGAAAAATTGTTTTCTTTGTTTATCTAATTTTTACGAATTATTTGGATTTTTTTTAAAGATACCTAAAGTGATAACCTCTTATATATGGTGAGTACTGAATATTTAATATGCATATTTTTTCTTTTTTTAAGAATCTGGGATTTCAACGACTTTTCATTGACGAATGGCCTTATAACGAATTTTTTTTAAATAAATATGAGCATTTTCAAACATTATTTTTTAGTGAACAACCTTTGAAAGATATACTCTCATATCTAATAAGATGTTTTAGCTGTGAACCGATGTATATCTAAGGTAATATCCCGTTTATCTGAAAAGCACCCCCAGCTTTTCTTTACTCTGCAGGGTATAAATATTGAAGCTTACGATTTATCGATGGCTTCGATGTAGGCGATAATTCATTTAACAATGTGTGGCATGCATTTTAGCCTTGAAGCCATTGTTGCCCTTGGATGCTTGGCCATTGAGTTGTAAACGGTTGCAAAAATACATTGGCGTTGTTGCTGTTGCAAAGTTGGCACTGGGAACATTGTAGCCCCGGGGGCTAGAACAAAGGATAGAAATGTTTTTATCTGCCACAGCATCACTCCTTTATTTGCCAAGTGCAAATTGCAAAATGATATTAGAGCGGCAACGGCAACGGTAACTGCGGGGGTGGATTGCTGCAGTGCATCATCATCAATTTCGGGGGTTGGCGCATTGTGTCTAACCGAGCAGAGTGAAAGTGGAAAGTCCGTCCGGCGGCAAGACCAGCACAACCAGCAGGATTCTGCCCTAATGAGCACAAGCAAATTTAATGTAATTCGTGCGAAGGGTGCAACGCCTCCTCCAACATCGGAGTACATACGAATCTATATATACAGTGCTTTATTTTCTTTTGTAATTGTCGTATTGGTGCAGCATATAAATCCAACACTCTCTGTCAACTCTCCTCCCGGCGGTCCTTCTGTCCAGCTGCCCAGTCATCGACTTTAATGAATTATTGAGCACACACCTAACAGTTGTACGTGAACAACACAACGAAATTTTATCATTTGCTCAATTGACATGTGCATCCAACAGCTGCAGGATCAGGAATATCCCGTGGGAAGGATACATTGTGATAATAACGTGATATAATTAGTTAAAATTGATTAAAAAAACTCGGCCATTTTAGTTGCCTTCTCTTTCTCAATTTTTTACATTTGTTTTATAATAAAGTGCTAGTTCACAATTATGATTTCTAATTTTTTGTGTTGATATTTGTTGCATTTTTTAAAGACCCTTATTTGCTTAGTTTTAGACAAATTTAATCCAAACCACTGGGCTTACTGGGAAATAGGATATTTTTGTTTAATGAAGTGAAATGGTTTACATGAAATTTATTAAGAAATTCTCGAAACGCTCTGATCTCCAACATAGTTGAATTATATTATTATTAAAGTGTAATACAATTAGTTGAAATTAATATTTAATAAAAATTCAATTATAATAGCAGGTATATTCAAGAAGTCTGTAGAGTTCGAAAAGCAATGGTCGATGTTCCTGAAACCAATATTGGTTTCCTTAAATGTCTGTTTCTTAAAAAATCGCATAAAACGTAAAGTTTTTATGAATTAAGTTAAGTAATTTTAAAATAAAAAGTAAGTAGTTTATAAATAAAACATTATATAATCATTTTAATAAATTAAATAAATGTTATATATCCCAAAAAAGGAAATACAATCTTTGATTTTCGAGCACTGGCATATCGTTCTATTATTTGCAAAATCAATTTTCATCAAAGAGTCTAGTCTAATTAAAACAACCATAAATTTTATATTTAAGAAACTTTTAAAATTTTACTTTTAATTTATAAAATCGTATATTTGGAAGCTAAAAATCTTTAAATTGAAAAAAATATTCTTTAAAAATCAAAGCAAATACCTATCTATTAATAACTTTATGATTGTTGTCCGTCATTATTCGGGCTTCTGATGATGATGATGATAATGAATTTGTTATTGAAATGACCATAACAAGCTGACCGTAACAACTTGTCTCAACAAAATGCATTACAATGATTTATGAACATGACCCCGGCCACAACAACAACCCCTAGACAAATTAACAAGGATATATTATAATGCTACTGCTCCTGGCATGCCAAATTTCTTGGTAAAGTAGCCAAACGCCCCCAAAAACAAAGGCTGTCAAAGCCACAAAGAGACACTCGACCCCATCGGACGCCTGAGGTGTTTTCTGTCAAGTTTAAACAAAAATTAAAGCATCTCCTGCCTCCTAATTGCACACTCCAATACACACACACACATACACACCCACACCCACCCATCCACATACACAGGCATACACAGCCTCCCTTCAAGCCAAGTAGAAACTTTGAGCTAATCAAAAATGTTACAAAGCGAAAAAATATACATAAAAATGTAGTGTCAAATGTCGAAACTTTGATACACTATCTGAAATATTTAAAGAGTTTTTGGCTTGTAATGCTAAGGTATTATATAGGGTTAATAAATAATTTGAATGAAAATCGAAAAAACAATTCGAAAAAGGTTTTACAAATTTTTTTTAACTTTTAAATATTATTCAGCATACTTTAAAGCGCATATTTAATTTATTTATTCTTTTTAAATATATTTATTAGGAACTATTCTTAATTCTACTCAGTTCTATATATAATAGTATCCAAAAATGTATGCGATAATATAATTTGGAGAACTTTTAGATATATTAAATCAATAGCTCACTAATTTGATTAATTTTGAATATTTTCGAATAAATTTGTTGACAAGCATTAAATAGAAGATATGTCAGTTGCGAACAATTTTAGAAAGCGTATGAAATTAGTTCATTACATAATTTCGAGGACCATTGCACAAACTGAACGACAAAGCCATGATATCCTATTTAGGGACTCTGAGGACTTTAACTTCAGTAAGTGGAAAGCGCAAAAGTTTCTCAAGGAGTTTGCTACCACCAAAAAAAAATAAAATAAAGGAACGCTCTGTAACAGCCGGTGCGTGTGGCATATCTTTGTAGATGTAGTCGTTGTCAATGTTGTTCTTGTTGTTGTTTTTGTTGTTGTTGCTGTCGCGCCAACGTTGTTCTTATGATTAGCATTTTATCAGCAGATCTTTTGGTCATCATTTTGTGTTAAGACAACAGTATGAACCAGAATATTTATGTTAATCCATCGGGTTTAACGCCTAGCCAATTTCGACAGCAACAGCTGACAGTGTTTGAATATCCCCCTTCCTCTACCACTACCCCTACCATGACACCACCCCATGCCACCCACGACAGACAACTGGTAGCAAAGTCATGTGAGGCTGTGATCAAACAAAAAATAGGGCAACGGCGGGGGGTGCTTTTTATGTGGCAAGCCCATTAATTTATTGCCACGACGGAAGAGAGACACCTCACAACAAAAGGCGACATTATTATTTCATTATTATGCCAAACGCATCCAGTGTATCCACACCGTGTATCAGCCAAAATTCCCTTTTCCACCCAACCAGCACTCGCATACACATGCACGTGCGTCTCATATTACGGAAAAGAGGGGGGTGGCATGATTCATGCGATGGAAAATTTTTTGACGCCCCTCGCGCCCCCTTGATCATAAATAAAAGAGCGGCGAAACATATGTTTGGTTAGGTTGGATCCTGAGATGCTGGAAACTCTGTACATATTATATACTTTTATTCACTCGTAAATATTTTTATAGTCTGCAGGCAAAGATTACTTTATTCAATTTACTTTTAGTAGGGTGTCATATTATTTTGTTGTTGTTGTTGCTGAAGACACGCACAGGTTGTTGGGACTCACCTGTCACTTGAGTTGCAGCTAATCCAGGTGTGTGTAAACCATTTAGCGGCAATTAAAACATAATTGCGGCATGCGTTGATAGCAATCTAACGGTAAATCATTTGAGCACAAATTGCAGCACACACACACACACACACACACTTACACTTCGACAAATTGCGCGCGCGAATGAAAGACAATGAAACAACGACCGACAATCACACCCACACACACACTCACAGCACAGGCAGTAACACAGGGTGATGCTGCAGAATCTGATTTTAAATATTTGTAAGCGCACTTTAAATTTTTGCACTTGTGCGGATTAAAACAACAAAGCAATGCTCAACGGGTGTGAGCAGGACACAACGAGCTCAGTAATAGCTTTGGCACATTCGACACGATTTAATTTGTTTGACGCTGCGCTGCCGGCGCACGTAATTCCGTTAAACGCTAACGATACATTTTGCAACAATAATCCACGCGTACATGCGCCCGTAAGCATGCTCAACTTAACACCGTCGCGAACAACAGCAGACTACTAAACATTGCCAATAAACGTAGCATAATTTTCGGAAGCATCGCAAAGTCGCTCTCAGAGAGCTCAACTGTTAGTTAACAGTCATGTTATCAATTGCGGCCTCACTGTCACTAATGACAACTTAGCTATTTCAGGATATATTCAGGGTTCGATTTCCAGAAAAATTTGAAATTTCTTATTAGCCGAAAATATGGCCGTTTTCAATATATATTCAACTGTGTTTGCAATTAATATTTCTTATAAAACTATGCAGATGTGTACCCACAAATGATTTCTAGCCAAAAACAGTTATCTTTTCCTGCTAAAGTTTTCAGCACTAGCGAGTGCGATATTTGTTTCTCGGACGTTGTTTAACACTGTATATGAACGGCGCACTTTTCAAATTTAAGTTGAATTCAGCAACAAATTAAAATTACAAAAAAAAAAAAAATTTTAAATCGGAGTTAAATAAAATAAAGTTGCTGTTTTAAATTAAGGTTTGAAGTTAGTCCCTCCTCGGGGGAAGAAGTTATATAACATGACTTAAGAAAATAAGTATCAAATTCTAGCTTAATAATGAGAAAAATACATAAAAAGGATAAGTTTCCAATGTGGCTCGATTTCTTACCTAAAAAAAAAATAAATGTTGCCACACCGTTTTTGGATCCAGAGCTGCCATTTTTAATTGAGCTATTTTATATTGCAATTTCAGCTATTGTTATTTATGTTTTCCAGCTATTTTTCCTCCAAAAAGTTGGCAATAGCAAATTTGAAAATAGCTAGAACTAGCTATAAAATAAGTAAGTTGGCAACGGTGCACATGCATTCATCCCTAGTTTTTGTTCGAAGCGTGAGCGTCGATTTTGTTAATAAATTCCTTCAGATAAGCGCTTATAAAGCAAATAATAAAACCATAAATAAATATGCCGGCTGTGGTGCGCATAAAGCGCCGCATCGATGAGGAGCCACATACGGCCTTTGTATTGAACGGCAAACGCCGTCGATTGCAAAATGATGAAAATGCGCCAGCAACAACATCGCAAACGGACAACAAAGAAGAGTTAAGTCAAGTGCTCTTAAAGTTTGCCGGCACGCTGGACAAACAGGTGAGCAGACAGATATTAAAGAGATGCACAAAATTAACACAATTGGGATTTTTTTATAGGATGACAGCGCAACCAAACAATTTGCGGCAGCGCGACTGAACAAGGAGACGGCCAAGGAGTTGGTGCGTCAGACAAATGATCCGGCAATTGCCAGTGTCCAGCGGCGGGAGAAACAGCGGCAGGAGGCGCAACAGACGGCACGAGAGCATCGATACCGTGTGGTCAACTGTCTGCGCACAACGTTGCACGACGAAACAGCCACAGAGACAGATGCTATTGATGCAGCCGCCAAAGAACAAACAGCAACTGATAACAGGCAAATCACAATTGTGGACATTGAATCACAGCAACAGCAGCAAGCACAGCACCAGGAGCAGCAAACGCATCCACAGCAGCTGCAACAGCCGGCGGATTCGGATGTTGGTTATGTGTACGATTTATATGTGCCAGAGAATGAGACGCAGGCGGCATATGTTGATATGATGGATGACAACTATCTAAGGTTCGTCCTGCACATAGAAGAACAGCAAATGTTCAATATCACAAATTTCTATATGTAGACATCATCATTATTTTGGTCTAGTTGTCTCTGTATGTCCTGGGTGTGTGTGTGTGGTGATTTGTTATTGCTAAGTACACGATAATCATAGTCCTTTGGTAAACACATCATACATACCTTAATAACAAGGCTGTTCCTATCCGAACCATAATGGATCATTAACATGATCTACCCTTCTCTTCCAAACCGAAAAAAAGATTCGGTTCGGAGTAAAAAGTTCTTAAATTATATACAGTTGGTCAAGTAACTGTATTTACAAATGAAGAAAATCACATATTTTATTTTGGCAAAAAATTTATTCCCTTTTTTTTTAGTTTTTACTTTAAGCCGGTATTAACCGATTGAAATTAGTGACAGTAACTGAGACCTTAACCGAAACAAAACTTTTTTGCTATGCTGAAACCAAAATATCCGATTAGTAACCGATTCATTAATAACGGTTAGTTTCGGATCAGTCAAGCATTAAATTCAATTATGTTGTTAAGAGGTAATCATCGTTTTTCAACCAAGTTCTGATCTTAAATTGGAATATTGATACTATTTTAACAGACATAATTTAAATTCAAAGAATTTTTGATTTTATATTACTGTTCTTATAATATTTCTACCTCTTTTTCTATATTTTTGTAATTCGAAATCATAGCGGTATATTGAAACCCTAGCTTAAACCAATATTTAATTTGGTTAAATACCTTGGTTTTGACAAATATAAATGGCATATTTCATTTGGCAAAAAATTACAGTTGAATTAGGTTTTAACTGGAACCATTGGGTTCAACTATTTTCAACACTAAGAAACATTTCCGTTCATTTTTTTGTCAAAAGACTTACTTGACATACTGCATATTTATATTGTAAACAATACATTGAAATAGAATTCTGTACAAATGGAAAATAATTAAGAAAATGATTTTAATTTGTTTTGCATTATTATGAATTAATGTTAGTTTGCACTTCGGAACGATCAACAGTAAAGAACCCTTTCCAAAATGATAAGGATTGCAGCCTTGGATTTAAACACTACAATAAAAAAAACCCATATAGTTGATAAGTAGTTGTAATGATAAAGATGAACATATTGATAACTGCTCAATAATTTGTAATTGATTCTCTATATAAGGTTGTATTATCCGTTTAATTACTACAACAACTGCTACTGGTAACACATGACAACAACAACAACAACAACAACAATGAAAATTCGGCAAACAACAAGAACAACAACAACGATGTGATAGAACGCACCTTGCCCCATCTGCACGCATCACAGATCAATCCAAGGGGGCAAACAGTTGCTCCAAAGACAGAATCAACATAATTAGCTATTAGTTTGCTTCTTTTCTTCGTTTTCGATGACATTTGAACACACACACACACACCGATCACTTTTACATGCATAAACATTATCAATTGTCCATTTTACGTTTCTTGCCCTGTCCAATTTGTTGCCAGTTGCCAGTTTTTAAGTTTAAGTCATTCCACAACAATTTTTGCTAAAGTCGAATTAATTGAATAGTTTTAGTTAAATGCGTAGCTTGAATAAAATACATAAATAATCGCCACTGTGTTTTAATCAGGGACCGTAACGATTTTATATAAACAAAAATACAAAATATGGAAATATTATTTTTTTTTTAATTTTATTAAAGAGTTCCTTTTTGAGTATTAAGATTTATTTAAATAATAAAAATAAAAAATAAATTTTGTATATAAATTTTTGTATAAGAATTAAACCATAAGTTTTATTTTCAGTTTTTATTTTAATTATTAAATTTAATAATTACTGAAAATACAAATTGAATCGAATCTTTGATGCCGATAAGTTAATACCTTTCAGTTGATATATAATATGTATGTACAAATACATTTACATAGCTTATAAAACTTCCTAAAAGATAATTAAATTTTAATATAAAACTTGACAAGTAATTCTAATTTTTAAAACAAAAATTGAACATAAAATAAATGGTTTCATCTATATAAGAATTGAAAAATAAAACTTTTATATTGTTTTTATTATTTAAATTAATTTTAATAATTGAAAATATTTTTTAAATGACAATTGAATATAAAAGTTTATCATGTTTTCGAATTGGCTGTACAAAAATGTTTATGTATATTTCTCTTCACTCTTCTTGGCTGTTTTTGGTCTTCAATTTTTTCAAATTTATAGTTATTATTTGCTGTCCTTGGTTCTTATTAAACAAATACAAAATCATTTTGCATTCGCAGTCTTCGTCCAGTGGATGAGATAGTTTTGGAGGATTGCTACAATGATGCCGACGAGGACAATGACTCGGAGGACTCGAATCAGGAGAACTACTATACCAATGATTATCCCGATGATGATGATGTCGGTGCCATGGGATCCGATGATGAACTCTGCCAGCAAATGAACAAATTTATGTTTGGTATGTCGTCATCACTTTTCATATAAAATCTCAAATAATATATTTAAGCTGTTGCAGATGATGATGAAGATGAGTTCGCAAGCGGTTCCAGCGATGCTGATGATTACAATACGTTTCAGGATCCCTATGTGCACACAATCGATACCGAGCAGGACTCCTTTGTGGATGATGTCGACTTTTGCAATGTCGATCGTCAGGGCAGCGCCTATGAGCGCTACAAGCGACGTATTCTACGCGAAGCCGAAGGACTCGACTCAAATTCTGATGAAGATCCTGATACTGATGAAGATAATGACAATCCTGATGAATCGCTATTTGAAAGCGCTAGTGAAAATGGCCATAAGAGCGATTAGGAATCTATAATTTCAGTTTGTATTGTTTCAAACTATTTTGTCTAATGTATATTCGAATATCTAGTTAATTTATTATCATGTATTAAATAATTTTTTTGAATTACTAATATGGGCTATATCGACTCAGCTCAAGAAAAAATATTTTTTTACTTTCTGGGGTCTGTCAAACCTCCTTTAAAGCAATACGAAATCATACGCGGTTTTAAGAACAGTTCATCCAGTTTTTAAGTTGATTAAGAAAAGTTTAAATAAAAATTAAATGTTTAATTAAAAAAGCGCGCTCTCGGTCTTTGCACTTTTTTTGTCACTTCTGCTTTTGGTTGAGTTCCAAATCACAACGAAGGAGTAAGAATGTAATACCGGAACCGTTTACCGGAATTAACCGTTTCATTTTGAGTACCAGAAATAAATTATTTTTTAACAACCGAAAGCAGAAACGTTAGTTCCGGTACGCATTCGGATTGCAGTATCATTGAACAGTTAAGAAATTTGGAAATACAAAACAAATATTTAATTCAGGGTATCAAACCGAATCGAATATCGGTTTCAGCCAGAATTTCGTTTGTAATTATTTAGGTTTTTGTCTTGTATAGTATATCGTTTACGTAACGGCTATCGGTTTTTTGTAAGTTTCGGCTTCAAAATACCGGCATGACTTTGGTTCACAAAAAAAAATAATATTAAGGAAGGAAAAGAAGAAATGTTATTAAAAAAAAATATAGATACAAAACTTCTTTGACTTAAAAAAGATCAAAATTCAATTT
This sequence comes from Drosophila innubila, assembly GCF_004354385.1. Taxonomy (NCBI): domain Eukaryota; kingdom Metazoa; phylum Arthropoda; class Insecta; order Diptera; family Drosophilidae; genus Drosophila; species Drosophila innubila. Next base: position 27,534,634 of record NW_022995372.1, read on the forward strand.
AAAATCAAAATAAGTTTGAAAATCGATGATTGCACCTTAACAATATATCATTTACTAATCGGTTATTTCGGTTTGAATAATTTAGGTTTCGTCATAATAAAAAAGCGTTTTGGTTTCAGTTACGGTTACCACCGTTTAAAGATTACGGTTTCTATTACGATTTTGATCACTGATTTATTTGCGAAACCCCCTAAGAAAGTAAGAACTAAAAACATTTTGACTCACCATTTATTTAAGACTATAATCAGTTGAGAATGTATTGTATTCTATGCTCATTTAGAAAATATTGGGAAAAGAAATTTGAAGTGTTTTTGATTGAGGAAAGAAGTGCCCAAAAAAGTTAATGTAACGAATTCCCCAATTTTGTCCCATTTTTAGTTTCATAAAATTTTTTTAATTACTTATTATTTGAAATTATTTTTCTGATTTTTACAAAAATATTCAGAATTAGTTTATTTAGTGTACTTAAAATAAATAATTGATATAAATTACTAATCGGAGCTATTTCGACGTTTCTTGGATTTTTTCTCTTTGGAACTTTTGCTATGCTTTGTCTTTTCCTTCTTAATATCGATAGTCTTTGAACTGTGCTTTGATTCCTCGGACACTGGTTTAGTTATTGGCTTGGGCGCACATCCTTCCATATAGAGGCGTAAGGTCTCCTCATCCAGTTTCTCATTATCCTTGGGGGGCTTGTAGTCCGCCACATGATCGACGCGCAGTGAGCGATCGAGAATTTTTATGCCGTTTAAATTGTCTACAGCCAGCACCGTTGAACGTTGATCCTCGTAGCATAGAAAACAGAATCCTTTCGATTTGCCTGTCTTGCTGTCCCGCACCAGATTGATGTTGACAATTTCCCCGTACTGGGAGAACACGCAGACGATGTCCCCCTCGGAGAGTGTGTATGGGAAACCGGCTATAAATATCCATGCGGATCCGCGGTACATATCATGCCAGCTCTTGCCATTGGGATTTTGTAGTTCACGTTCACTTAATTTTAACACATTTCGCATATTTGTTAGCGGATTCATGTTGCAAGCAAACAAATATACCTCTTCTTTTTCAGAGTTTTGTTAATTCGTTCTGAAAAAATTCAAGTGAACGGGTCTTTCATGAACTATAAAGTTCAATTTGTTTATTTTGTTGTTTAACTGTTCAATTGCTCATGGTAAAGTGTACTTTACAAAAAGCGACAACATTTCTTCCGCAAAACACTTGGCTACCCATGTCACCACCTGGCCCGAATGTTGCCACCCTGTTACATTCAGCGATCTGGCAACGCGCACCACCGTAGGTGAAATGACAAAATTGGTAGCTTAAAAATTATCCACCTTTTTTCTTAATTTTGAAACTTGAATTTTTTTAATGTTTGCAGAATTTTTATTGAAATTTTCGGAAATTTTTAATATTTTTTTAGAATTAAATTTGTAACTTCTCTCCCCTTGGGATGAAAAGCCTCAAACCTTTATTAAAATGCTTATCTTAATTTTATGTAATTTCGAACTTTAAAATTTTCTAACATTATTTATTTATTATGTTAGCTATGGTGTTTTGTTATTTGCAGTACTATAATATAAATTTATCTCATCTGGCGCCAGCTCTGACCTGAACTAAATGGCTGATTAGCTATAAAATAGCTAAGTTGGCATCCGTGTATATGTTCTCTGTTAGTTTGTTGGCAGCTCTGGTGATCGATTTTACTTATGCATGCCTTATCGATATTATATCGGTAAACTGATAAATGTAAATTTTTAAGTTGTTGCAAACTTTAAAATGCAATAACTGCGGAATAAATTAATAATTTGATGAAAATATAAAATTCGAAATGAGGTAAAATGAAGGAAAGTATTTTAATGATGGTTAGAAGCTCGTCAACCCGAGGGGAGGAAATTAAAAAGTTAACTTTAAACAATATAACCAAATTCAAAAACTCTGCAAAAATTTACAATTTTTATCTTTTATGTTAAGAAATGAAAAAAAAAAGCTTGAACTTTCTTAGTTAAAACTGTTTTTTCAATTTGATTAAAATGGTACATGCTGCCAGATGGGAAAATTTTGTAGGGTGGCAGCCCTTGGACCGGGTTGGCAACCTTCAACATCAGTGTTGCCAAGTGGCAACAGTGGCTTCAGTAGTACATTTAGTCCGTCGTCGGTTGGTTTGTTCGGTGACCCGTTGCTTGTACCGTTTTTGTTGCCGTATTGCAAAGTTTCAAACTCTACAAATTGCTAGGGAAAACTGCTTGAAATGTTGTAATATAATTACAATAAAACATAAGTGTTTTAATGTGCAATTAGGGTGTGTTCAATTATCCAATTCTGATATAAGCGGCTACCCTGTAAAACTCGCATGTCTGCCTCTGAATATATCTGTTTTCGTTTGTGTGTGTGTGAGTGTGTCTGTCCGCTTGTTCTCTGTGCGTGTGTGTGTCTGCGTGAGTGTGTGAAAAGCAAAAGAAAAAAAGATATGCTGCGAACAGCGGCCGCAGCAGCAGCAACAGAGAAGTATCTCTTCTTCTATTTAAAAATGTGTGTCAGTGTATGTGTATTGTTAAAGGCATAATAAATAATAGACGCTTGTATCTCTCAAGCATTCAAAACTATGTCTTTTAATTGTGTTATTGTTTTATCGTTTTCTCATCAAAGTTCACAAGACGCGAATTTTTTGTGTTTGTGTTGGAATCAAAAGGCAGTAGAATTACAGTTACCGAGTATTACAACAACGCCCTATTTCGTCGCGGGGGGAGGTCAACATCTAACATCTTTCCCCACCAGCCCCCGCAGCTGCTATACGCTTTCGTCATCCGTTTTTGTTGCCTCTCGGTCCCGCTCTCTCCCTGTCACTGTTTCTGTATGTCGCCCATTCCCACGTATGGATCGCCGTTCGCATAATGTACGCATTTTGCCATTGCTGTTATTGTTGTTGTTGCTGGTATGTAAAAGGGACAATACATGTGCATGTGTGTGTGTGTGTGTAAATTCATATATTGTTTTGTTACTTTTACACTCACTACATGCATTTGTGTCACCCCGCTGGTCACACACACATACACATACACCTGAGACAACTCCACCATATGCCTGCCTGTCCCCCTTACTCCTTGTGTCGGTCTTTATATCTGTTTAACACATTCCACCCCATTTCGCAGTACCATGTCGCCCAACTGCCTACTCCTTCTTCTTTCTCTTTTTATTTTTGTTGTTGTTTTTGTTTTTGCTTTTAGACTTAGGTGTGGCCGTACTCTAGTTGCGGGCTTCTTTTACACACTGAAACGGAAGTGGCAAATAAAACAAAAATTAAAAAAGGAAACAAAAAAAAAACAGTGTAAGCCCACGCCGTTTGACATTGAACTCGTCAGTTCCAGTTTCACTCGCTTGTCGCTGTCTCCTCTTGCCTTCTGCCCCCTGCCTCATACCTCCTGTTGTCTTTTAGTCTTCATCCACAGTCACTGTAAGTCGCCTCGTTACTTTCCCAAATATCCAACTCCTGTCGCAATGGCCTTTCATTTTTGGTTTGCTGTCGCAACATTTACTTTTGCGAATACACTGCACAAATAATTTGGGATCCTATTACTTTTGAATACAGCCATATAATAAAATTTCTATATAAAGAAGTTCGAAATTCGATATAAAACTATTAAAACATCTTATTGAGAAATATGATTTGTATGTATTATGGAAAACTCTCTGTTTCTTTTAATTCCTAAGAGCTAAAATTGAGTTGACAAAAGCTGGATAAGCATGTTTCCCTTCATAACAAAGCAACCCTTAAGAGATTTAACCCTAAACCACTGCATAATTAACGCACCAGTTATGGATCAATGCATGAGAATTTGTACAAAGCATTACTTGACTCCCTATTTCTTTCCTGCTGTCAAAGGAGGCTTCTATGTGGATAGAAAAGGCTATCTCCAGATTGAAGACTTTTGCATTAATTAGAAACATCCCCAGACTGAAAAAATAATCCTTTTTAATATATTTTAATATGTATAATAATAAAATATAATGATATTATAATGCATCTTAATATAGGGCATCACCAATTTGGTATGTTTCCAATCAACTCTTCTTTTTCTGGGTTTCTATCTTTAACGTTTTTTTCACTTCATTTTATTATTGTGTATTTTTTTTTTTTTTTTTTTTTTTTTGGGCAAGCTTTCTCATTATTATTGTGAGTTTGAGTACTATAGGTATATCTCTATATATATATGAGTATGTATACGATATAACGAGTACTGTTATTATTATGTGCCTCACGTCTTGAGCCAAAGATTCGCGCTGCGACTGCGCACGATTATGGCACATTTCATAGCTTCATAGCGCAATGCCAATGCGATGAAAATGACCGACCGCTTCAGCTTGCAGACCGAAACGTGTCAAGTTGCCAGATAGCTTTACAACTATACATATATATATCTATATAAACTATACATATGTATAGAGTCAAGAGTGGGTATTACATGCATACATATATGCAGGGTATATGACTCGTGTTTAGAGCATAACGTGTGCACATCGTTCGATTAATTTCGTTGCGCCTCGGTAGCTGTGCACTCAACTTAAACATCCGCTCAAACACACACACACACACACCTATTACACCTACTTGGCATCGTATAACAGTTGAAAAGAGCAACGCGCGCTGTGTTTTTAACCCTTTTTGCCGTAAGCCACAACTGACCAACTGGTTACTGGGAACTGGTAACATCTGTATTACTCGAGAACAACAACCTCTAAACCTGCTAGGTGCTCGACTTTTAGTTACCTAGTACCAAATTGTAGCAAACCATGAATTCTATAGTTATTTAATTTATTTAAAATTAAATATTTCAAAAGTAATCATAACCAAAATCACACCATGAGTTAAAATATACAAAGTATTTTAATTGAGATTAAAAATTTTCATAGAAATTTCACATCATTTCAGTTTTATATTTAACAATTTATAAAAACTGTTCATTTAAAATGGAATACACTTATATTATTTTAAATGTTAAATATTATTTTGTCGACGGATTGCAGATGACTAATATAAAATAAATATTTTTTATAAGCAATAGACTTCACCTCACTTTAATGGGTATAAGAAGCAAGTGCAAAAAGTGGGTTTTCACTCGCATTTTTTGTGGCTTTCTTGTCTTGTTGCCATGTTTGTAACTTTTGTGTTGTTATTGCTGTTTACACCTGTGCCTCGTATTTTGCATTGTTTGCAACAAGCGCGCATGTAAATTCTTAAACGCCACGCCCCTATTCTTAACATTTTGATGGCCAAATACCGACAACAAAAACAAAACCCACTCACACGCACACTATACAAAAACGGAGACTTGTGGCGCGCGGTTTTTTATTTCATCTGCGTATCAAATAATTGAGCTCAATTGATTTTAATTGAAACTGACAACTCGACGGGTTGCTGCTGTTTGTTTTCGTTATTGTCATTGTTGTTGTTGTTATTTCGGGTGTTGTTGCCAGTTATATGAAACAAAAACTATCAACAATGATGGCTGATGATGTGTTTGATGAATTACATAGTTAAGAAAAAATTCAACAAAAAATTATGCTAGAAAGCTGCAAAATATTCCATAACAATATTAAATCTTTTTTACAGTTTCTGATGATAAATTTTTTTTACTAATTTAAGAAGACATTATTGATAAGTTCTGCAGACTTATTTTGACGTATTTGAATGCCTTTTATGCATGTAGTCAAGTTTTTATAAAGTTCCTCTGATAAGAATTCAAACTATTTTATTTGAATGCTTTTTAATTTCTAATAAAATATATTAAGATAAATAGTAAGCAAGTATCTTAATGCGTATATTTGGTCGATTAAGCTACATTTTTCATTTTGGCCAGGTTTTTACTATGACTCATAGCTGTGTGACACACAATCTGCACACTATTGATAAAAAAAATCAACAATTATCTACCCATTTTACATATGAATCACAAACGGATTAAATTTTAAACACAGCATTGATATGATATGTTATTTAAAAAGACAGTTAAACAATTATTTTAACTTAATTGAAGTATATGTATATTAATTGTTTTCCAAATGCCAGTTAATTATTGTCATATGTGTACAAATTGTGATGCACTTTTACATCGATCCATATTCAAAACGTCTGCACAACATATTAGATTTTATAATCTATTTGTAAAAAACTAACCTTATTCGATCTGCTCTAAAGTTAATTTTAATTCCCCTATATTTTCATTTATTTTATCAAGTCTTTGCTGCCTATTAAAAACATTAATTCATATATGTCAGCTCCATTGTTACAATAGATGACGTGAATCGGAATTGTAGATTCTAAGAAAGTTAACTAATTTTTTATAATAGTAGAAAACGTGTTAATTAATTAATATACTTTTCTTTTAAGCAAAATTATAACTTTTATAGAAAGGATCTCAAATCGTTAAAATGACTTTAAGACCATATGGCATTTACATGTAAAGTTCACTTAGCCCATGGGAACTATTTTTATAAATTCTTGACTATAAATCGCATTTCGATTTCGCATATAAAAAGATATCTAAACATAGCCTTAACCAAATGCCAGAAAACAAATGAACAGCGGCATAAGGAAAAATGCACGTAAAATAGATTATACTTAAATATTTATAGCGCAAATTGTTGGAATATTTATATGTGCATATATATTTAGAATAAATAACTATATTATTTATCCATTGGGCTTTTTGTTGTGCAGTTCAACTTTCATTCATCTAAATATTCATATTTGTTTATAAATTTCAACACTCTCTCTTCCCTATTCTCGTCTGTTAAAAGTCAACACTTTACTCAAAAATTCAAATACACAGCAGCCTACACATTGAAGTTGTATGAAGCTCTAATAATCATTAATTTAAGCTAAATTGCTAAAATACTTCAATGCTGACGTTTCTTTCTAAATATTTTGTTGTCTCGCGCTTTCCAGCAGCAGTTTCGCATTTTTGTCAATATTCATTTTTATTGTACTCTTCAGGTTGTTTTTATACCCTCTAAAAATTAGATGGGGTTAAATTAGGCTTATAATAATAAAATAAAAAAAAATCCTGCAATAAGGGAAATTAAAATCCTATCTTTCTGGATAATTGTTGGAATATTTATATGTGCATAAATTTAGAATAAATAACTATATTATTTATCCATTGGGCTTTTTGTTGTGCAGTTCAACTTTCATTCATCTAAATATTCATATTTGTTTATAAATTTCAACGCTCTCTCTTCCCTATCCTCGTCTGTTAAAAGTCAACACTTTACTCAAAAATTCAAATACACAGCAGCCTACACATTGAAGTTGTATGAAGCTCTAATAATCATTAATTCAAGCTAAATTGCTAAAATACTTCAATGCTGACGTTTCTTTCTAAATATTTTGTTGTCTCGCGCTTTCCAGCAGCAGTTTCGCATTTTGTCAATATTCATTTTATTGTACTCTTCAGGTTGTTTTTATACCCTCTAAAAATTAGATGGGGTTAAATTAGGCTTATAATAATAAAATAAAAAAAATCCTGCAATAAGGGAAATTAAAATCCTATCTTTCTGAATAATTGTTGGAATATTTATATGTGATAAATTTAGAATAAATAACTATATTATTTATCCATTGGGCTTTTTGTTGTGCAGTTCAACTTTCATTCATCTATATATTCATAGTTGTTTATAAATTTCAACGCTCTCTCTTCCCTATCCTCGTCTGTTAAAAGTCAACACTTTACTCAAAAATTCAAATACACAGCAGCCTACACATTGAAGTTGTATGAAGCTATAATAATCATTAATTTAAGCTAAATTGCTAAAATACTTCAATGCTGACGTTTCTTTCTAAATTTTTTGTTGTCTCGCGCTTTCAGCAGCTGTTTCGCATTTTTGTCAATATTCATTTTATTGTACTCTTCAGGTTGTTTTATACCTCTAAAATTAGATGGGGTTAATTAGGCTTATAATAATAAAATAAAAAAATCCTGCAATAAGGGAAATTAAAATCCTATCTTTCTGGATATTTTACTTTTTTTTATTATTTATGTTATAAACAGGAAATTTAACTGACATAGAGATTTCTTTGGACTAAAGGTCGCCTTTGTCGATCCTCACTTTATTGATTTATTTATTGTCAAGCTATAATTTTAAAATACAAATTAACAGAAACATATATTTATTACATTCGTTATAAAAGCTACGTATTCGAACTTGACTTACTTTACTTTGCTATTTAAAATAATTATATAATCTATTTGTAAAAAAACTAACCTTATTCGATCTGCTCTAAAGTTAATTTTAATTCCCCTATATTTTCATTTATTTTATCAAGTCTTTGCTGCCTATTAAAAACATTAATTCATATATATGTCAGCTCCATTGTTACAATAGATGACGTGAATCGGAATTGTAGATTCTAAGAAAGTTAACTAATTTTTTATAATAGTAGAAAACGTGTTAATTAATTAATATACTTTTCTTTTAAGCAAAATTATAACTTTTATAGAAAGGATCTCAAATCGTTAAAATGACTTTAAGACCATATGGCATTTACATGTAAAGTTCACTTAGCCCATGGGAACTATTTTTATAAATTCTTGACTATAAATCGCATTTCGATTTCGCATATAAAAAAGATATCTAAACATAGCCTTAACCAAATGCCAGAAAACAAATGAACAGCGGCATAAGGAAAAATGCACGTAAAATAGATTATACTTAAATATTTATAGCGCAAATTGTTGGAATATTTATATGTGCATATATATTTAGAATAAATAACTATATTATTTATCCATTGGGCTTTTTGTTGTGCAGTTCAACTTTCATTCATCTAAATATTCATATTTGTTTATAAATTTCAACACTCTCTCTTCCCTATTCTCGTCTGTTAAAAGTCAACACTTTACTCAAAAATTCAAATACACAGCAGCCTACACATTGAAGTTGTATGAAGCTCTAATAATCATTAATTTAAGCTAAATTGCTAAAATACTTCAATGCTGACGTTTCTTTCTAAATATTTTGTTGTCTCGCTTTCCAGCAGCAGTTTCGCATTTTGTCAATATTCATTTTATTGTACTCTTCAGGTTGTTTTTATACCCTCTAAAAATTAGATGGGGTTAAATTAGGCTTATAATAATAAAATAAAAAAAATCCTGCAATAAGGGAAATTAAAATCTATCTTTCTGGATAATTGTTGAATATTTATATGTGCATAAATTTAGAATAAATAACTATATTATTTATCCATTGGGCTTTTGTTGTGCAGTTCAACTTTCATTCATCTAAATATTCATATTTGTTTATAAATTTCAACGCCTCTCTTCCCTATCCTCGTCTGTTAAAGTCAACACTTTACTCAAAATTCAAATACACAGCAGCCTACACATTGAAGTTGTATGAAGCTCTAATAATCATTAATTCAAGCTAAATTGCTAAAATACTTCAATGCTGACGTTTCTTTCTAAATATTTTGTTGTCTCGCGCTTTCCAGCAGCAGTTTCGCATTTTTGTCAATATTCATTTTTATTGTACTCTTCAGGTTGTTTTTATACCCTCTAAAAATTAGATGGGGTTAAATTAGGCCTATAATAATAAAATAAAAAAAAATCCTGCAATAAGGGAAATTAAAATCCTATCTTTCTGAATAATTGTTGGAATATTTATATGTGCATAAATTTAGAATAAATAACTATATTATTTATCCATTGGGCTTTTTGTTGTGCAGTTCAACTTTCATTCATCTATATATTCATAGTTGTTTATAAATTTCAACGCTCTCTCTTCCCTATCCTCGTCTGTTAAAAGTCAACACTTTACTCAAAAATTCAAATACACAGCAGCCTACACATTGAAGTTGTATGAAGCTATAATAATCATTAATTTAAGCTAAATTGCTAAAATACTTCAATGCTGACGTTTCTTTCTAAATTTTTTGTTGTCTCGCGCTTTCCAGCAGCTGTTTCGCATTTTTGTCAATATTCATTTTTATTGTACTCTTCAGGTTGTTTTTATACCCTCTAAAAATTAGATGGGGTTAAATTAGGCTTATAATAATAAAATAAAAAAAAATCCTGCAATAAGGGAAATTAAAATCCTATCTTTCTGGATATTTTACTTTTTTTTATTATTTATGTTATAAACAGGAAATTTAACTGACATAGAGATTTCTTTGGACTAAAGGTCGCCTTTGTCGATCCTCACTTTATTGATTTATTTATTGTCAAGCTATAATTTTAAAATACAAATTAACAGAAACATATATTTATTACATTCGTTATAAAAGCTACGTATTCGAACTTGACTTACTTTACTTTGCTATTTAAAATAATTATTTTTCATCGTTCATCGTTATGACATTTATTGTTTCTTAGTTAAGTATAGGGTGTCTGCAAGTATATTTAAATCTCTGGATCACTTTGTACTTGTTTCGAATTTGTTTATTTTTAAGCATTTGGCATGGTGGCGCTACCAGCTCTAATAAAACTGAAAAAAGAAAAAAAAAACTGTTTAGATATGCGGCGTGTGTGTTGGGCAAATTTTTTATATGTATTTTTTAGACATCGCTGCCGCCGCGCAAAAAACTTTCACTTCCATTAAAAAGTTTTGTCTGTACCTGTGCGCTTATGCCCCGGCAATCTCGACTTTGACTTCGACGGCGACGGCGTCGTTAAATGACATTAAGTTTGGTTTTATGGCTCAGATCCCCGAGCCCCGGCGAAATTCTGCATAAATGTCAAGGTAGAAAATGTACTTGGCTATCGAATTGACCGATTTCGCTTTTTCCTTTTATTCTTCTATTTATTTGTTTTCTAATAGAAAGTACAAATGTTAATTAGAGGAATGTAATGTTTCTTAACACTTAGAAAAAAGGGGTTCTGGGATAGACAACTGTCTTAAAATTTGGTTACAACATGATTTATGTTTCTTAACTTTATAACTCTGATGTAAATGCAAACGGATTTGTTGTTTTTTTATTTTAAACATTTTTTATGAAACCAAGGAATTTTCGACTCGTCTGGAAATTAAGTAGTTTCATCGGTTTTCCCCATAAATTTATTAATTTATTTAACATTTGAAATATGAAAATTTGGGTTTTAACTCTTGGGTTTCTTTAACGATACGATATACAATCTTGTATACAATCAGAATTAGTTAAAAATAATTTATGCAACAGGACAAAAGAGAACAACAGAACCAATAACTTTAATGAATTGCAATGATCAAGTTTTTCATATTCATTAATTTATTTTATATTTATTTATATTATTTTATTTAAAAAAAAAAAAAGTTTTTTATACTAAGACTTGATTTTCACCCGATCGGTCCTATGACAGTTATATGATATAGTGGTCCGATTCGAACCAACTTTGGACAGGATATATAAAACCAAGTTTAATGCATATTCTATCAGTTTGGTTACGATATCTCATAAAACAAAAAAATTTTCTTACTAAGACTTGATTTTCACCCGATCGGTCCCATGACAGCTATATGATATAGTGCTCCGATTTGAACCAACTTTAGACAGGATATATAAAACCAAGTTATATGCTTATTGCATCAGTTTGATTACAATATCTCATTAAACAAAAAAGTTTTTCATACTAAAACTTGATTTTCGACCGATTGTTCGTATGGGCGCTATATGATATAGTGGTCCGATTAAAAAAAGAAACAAACTTGACCTGCCTGCAATATTGAGGAATATACATTCCAAATTTGGTGTCACTAGCTTTTAAATTGTTCTTATAATTTGGATATGAAATTTTTTTTTTCGATTTGTGGGCGTTAAAGCGGGCGTGGCCGAATTTTGAAATAAAATTGATCTGTCTGCAATATAGAGGAACTTAAATACCAAGTTTGATGTCTCTAGCTCTTATAGTCTCTCAGATCTAGGCGCTCATACAGACGGACAGACAGACGGACATTGGTATATCGACACGGCTATTGATGCTGATCAAGAATATATATACTTTATAGGGTCAGCCACGCCTCCTTCTGCCTGTTACGCACATATTCGTTAAAACAAACCCAATAGACCGCTGTACTTTTTTTAAGTACGGGGTCTAAAAATATTTAAATACATTGGGAAAATGTTCTTAAAACTTGTACGACTTGTTCTTAGAAATGTACTACTTAAGCTATTAGCTGATAAGCAAGTTACATATTGTACTAATTCAAATATACTCCTAATGTAAGGGTCTTTTAAATCCAATATATAAGCAAGCTTAAATTATTATAGAAAAGGAACCGAACAAAAATATTAATTATAGTATTAACTCTTTAAGTTTGTTTTTGCATAAGTATTGTAAGGTTTTCCCTCGCGAATATCCAATGTAATTTTATAAGAGTATACAGTTATCGTTGTTTTTGTTTTAAGCATTTAATTGAAGTGCTTTGATTTAGTTGCACCTGTTATGTGACCGGATGTTGTAAGCTCAACAATTACGAGGTATGGTCGTAATGAGAGAGTCGCTTGAAATGTTGGGGCACAGTTCATGTATACTATAAAAATTATAAAAATAAAAACACAATGGAAAGCGGTTGACTAATATGCAGCTCTATTTAGACTAATTGCAGTGCAACTTCCCCACCCGTGGTAACTTTTATGTGAGTCAGCAGAGTGTTGCAGGGTGGATGAGGGGACATATTGGGAAGCAGCTCTTTGGCTCCCTGAAAGATTCAACAGATGTAAGCAAATCCAATTTATGAGTCAGCGAAGCGCGCCAAACAGATCTGATTTCGCAACTGGCAAGTGTCAACCGAAGCGTAGATTGATACGATACTGTTCAAAAGATTAGCAACCAGTGGCAGAAACAGCAGCTTCACAATGAAACTGGAATCGAATTAGCCTTGGGGGCACAATTTAAAAATTTGCTTAGTAGGTGGGGAGTGTACGAGACGCCCCATAGATTATTAACATAATATTTCATGTGTCGAGCTCCTCGAGCGTTTAATAAAGTGCCCCATCCAAAAACTGGCAATGTAGTCATTGAAATTGGTCAGTTTAATGACTTTGTTTTGTGAACTCATTAGTCATTGTCCATGAGAAATGTAGATTGAAAATATAATAGCAAACATACGATGAAGTACATTTTAATTGCCATAACCTGCATAAATTGTGAATCATTTTTTGTACTCAGTCATTGGTTAGTAAATATAAATATAATTGTAATTTATTCAAATGTGGCTTGATTACTTTGCGGTAATATTATTTATATTTTAGATTAACCTAATTAAATCGTGACTAAGATCTCTTACATAATAAGAGGAATATATTCGAACAAATGTGATTGTTTATGCAGTTTCCTTTAAAGAAATTGACTTCCAAAACTGTCTTAAGCAGTGGTGTCCAAAATTGGCTATAAAATACTTATTCCCATGACATGTGCTACGAAAATGTATTTTATAGCCTACTTTATGCAACATTTTTGGACAGCACTGATCTAAAGCCTCCGAACTCAAAGTATTAATCGTGATTAAGAAATATAGAATTAAGATTTTTTTACTAACTAGCATTCAAACTGGTTTATCTGCACTATGCGCATTGCTTAATTCAGTTAAGCCCATTAGCAGCTCTATAACTTTTGGTTATCCGCGAACGGACTTGGATTTCTCACGATCTGCTGAAGTTTTATGGGATCTTTTGTCTGTAACGTGGAAACCATTAACACTTAATGCACTAGAATCATTGCCAAAGCATTTCCCGAAGTTTTGTGGCAAGACTATAATTTGCTTGACGCTTCGCTGTAAGCTCCTCCCACTTCCTCTACACACAAGACGGATCTCTCTCTTGATGGGGGTCACCCATTGTGTTGCCCGCTGCTGTATCCCGGTCTCATTAAGATGCACTTGTTGAGCGCAACAACAACAATTTAGCATGACAGTTGGATTGACTGACTGACAGTTTTCTAACCAAGTTAAGCACATTATGCATGATATATATATGTACTATATACATATGTATATTTGTATAGTCGTAAGTCTTTTATGGTCGACGTCACCATCATTGTTTGTTAGAGTCCATGTTTGTGCGTGTGCGCGTGTGTGCAACGCTCTAGAAACGCCATTGAGTAGTGACCCAGTTAGTGCCATAAATTAGCACAAGCGACCGACTGCCAGTTAGACAGGCAACTTAGAACGTTCACTTTGCTCTTATTTAATAGAATACAAGTATGACTACGAGTGCGAGTACAAGTATCTCAGAATACTTGGAAACATACGCAGTGCAGCTCAGCCTGACAGGCTGTTTCGTGTTTATACCCTGTAGCCAGAAAATAAGCATAACAAGGTTAGCATCAACTTGTGCATTGAATCCTAGTTCATGGTTTTGTACGTATAGCTTTGTTACTGCGGACGGAAAAACCATAATTTCTGATTTTAAAATAATTTATTGATTATTGATATACATTGATTTCAACTCTTATTTTACATTTTATGTTATTTATTAGATATAATCATCAAATTTCAGTGTTACCCAATACACAATTCAAAAAAATATCTATATTTGCGACATTTATAAACGATTAGGTAATGTTTTAAGGGTTTGATTGATTTTTTCTTTTTGAACTTGTAACTTTTATTTGCGATCGCAGGTCTCTTGAGATATTGCTTACAAATTGTGTGATTTGTTTTATAGTGAGTATTATTAGTATCGTATAATAACTATGGGAACGAAAGTATAAAATTTTAATTTGTGTATGATAAAATTGTTTGTTTTCATGGTATTTTAATTAAATAAAATAAAACTATTTTTTATAACAAAAAATTATATATCTGATATAATGTGTTATGTTTAAATTAATGTCCATCTAATATTTGTTTTAAATCAACCAAGGTATCAAAATTGTGGAAAGCTGTAATACAAGTATGCATATTGGAATTAAGTAATTGGATTTTTAAAAATCTAATAATGACCAAAGCATGAATCATAGGGTGTCTTCTAGTCAAGTACTTTCCTACTTGTCTCAACTGGGTCAGTCGTGAGAGATAAACTGTAGAGAGAAAAAAGTAAAAACTGACTATTAAAAAGCCATCAACTATTGTTCAATATTAAGTAAGTTATTTCATAGCATTAATTAGTTTACGGACGCAGTAAGCGATTGAAATCGCTACCCAAACACACACACACAAACAAACTTAAACACACATACACACTGCACATGGGGCCTAATTGATTGGAGAAAGTGACGTACATGATTTAACTGACCGTTCGTTAGGTTTTGCCTGGGAAAATGTCTTCATTGGGCCGATGCCAAAGTGCACAGACAAACCAAAAAAAAAAAAAAAAATACCAACTGCAATTTCAATTGCAACACCCAAAACAACAATTGCAACACCAGCTAATCAGCCGAAACGTTGTAAATGTGTGAGATAAAATTCGTTAGACTCGTAGACTCACTGAAACCGATCGACGTAACGGCAACAACAATTACGACAATTGCTGTAACAAATTTGAAATGTAAAAAAAATCATTGATAAATAGTTTGGGGTATATTTATTGTTTTACAGCTTTTGGATCGATCGAACTATTTATTCCAATAAAAAAGTCAATACGGAGAAATATCTTTTAGTATAAGACTTTTACATATACAAATTAAAAAACCTTTAGCTTCTAGAAACATTTAAAGAAAGCTTTAGTGTTTCAATAAAATATTTAAAATTATTATTTAAATTATTTAAAAATATGTTTCTTTAATTTAAAGTGTAATCTCTTTAACTTCTAGCCAAAACTATGAAAAATAGATAATCATTCTAAGTGACGTTCAATCCCTATCATATTTTTAAATTAAATGTCTAAAAATAATTTGCACCTATTGTTAGCACCACAACATGCGCTGTCACAAAAATATGTGCATGAAGGAAACTAAATAATTTTTGTCTTGCACAGAACCTGTGTGACAAAAGCCTTATTGACCAGTGTTATCTATGATAGAAGTACTCTTGTACCTGATATTACATATATTATAAGTTTAAAAAATGCATAAATTATCTTTTAACCAATTATCCAACTAACTCTTCAACTTCATTAGTAACTGATATCAAATACACAATCGACCCGGTTCAACACTGTCGTATAATGGACCGAATGTCAAAGATATCATTAATGATGTTAATCTCTCACGTTGTATTCATGATTTTTATCCATTTCCCGTTTCGTGGTACCCCACATACAAGATTATTACAGCTACATTTGGGGCCACCACATTGATCTATGGTTATTTTTTTTGTTTTTCCGTTTTTTGACTTTTTTGTTTTTGGTTTTTGTTGTGTGTTCCCAGCCCGTTACCGTTTGGTTTTACCAAATTGTTTATTTTGTCTAACTTTTTTTTTAATGTGCACTTTTTTCTGACATTTTCTTTTTGTGCTGCATTTTCGGACCGTTAGCATCAACGATTTTAATAGTTTTGTTGCATTTGATGAACGTACCTAGTCTACCCCCTTTCTCCACTACAGCTGTAGTCGCTGCCCGGTGTCCAGTGCACCACAGTTTTTCCGTCTGTGTCCCCCTTGTCACAAACTAAACTCGTTTCCGTCTCGCTCTGCGTATTCGCCGACGCCAACGGAATTTTCTGTCTCTTTCTTTGTCTCTATCTCTTTAGTTGTCTCTGTTGCAAGTCGTCTCCCTCCCCCATTCTCCACTGCTGCTGCTCTCTCCCCTCGTTTAATTTATGAAAGTTTAAATGTTGCTTGCATCGGTTGCATTTCGTGTTGCCGCTAAATCAGAACCGCTGCTAGGCATCTCACTCGGCTTCCATTCCAACTGGTTGCTTATAAATATTTATTGTATCTGCTTATAGATATACTTTCAGAAAAAAATATATATAAATGTATACATGTTTGCTCTGTCTGTGCTACATCCTTAAGCGGCGGTTTGAGCCACTGGCCTTATTCCAAATAAAGGAATTCCAGACACGGCTCACTGCTTTTGACCATAGACAGCAGCTGGCCGAAAGTAGAACGCCGGCCTGGGTAATTGATAAAAAACCTGCGTGCGCTCTGTTAGAAAGTAAAGTCGAACATACACGTGAAAAAAGGATTGACCTAAAATTACAAAATGCTTAACTAAAAAACTGCTTAAAACTTATTTACATTTAAAGAAAATGTACAATTTTGTAAAGAGATTTGTTTAAAGGGAAGATGTTCTTATGTTACCAAACTTCGATTCGCAATATTAAGTAATTATATATATTAATAATAATATGTAAAGAAGAAATCCCAATGAATTTAATGTTCAACGAAATATGCTGAAATGGAACCTAGTAGCTATTTCTTGTTCCCATAAAAAAAAGTAGGCTGTGTACTTAAACTTAAATCGGTAAAAAAAATGTCGAGTAATATTTCGAGTTGTCTTTATCAACGATACACATCTTAATTTCTCTGAGTGTAAAGCCCTGCTGAGTAGCTGTTGATTTAAGAGTCATGCAAGTATTTCGGCTGCTTTGTTGATGCCTTCAATGACGGCTTCCGTCATTACTTTAATACAATCGTTATTACAAACATGTAGAAAAGTGCCCCTATAAAATTTCAAAGAATTACATACATAAATAAATGGCATGAGTAATTGTAAATTTATAGCGCTTGATGGGCTGGCTGACGAGTCATGTTCAAGGCAAAGTACAAGCGCAATCGAAAGGCTCGACTTTTAGTTGCCCTGTATTAAATAACAAAATCAAATAAATACATTTATTTGAACAATGCTGTTCTCTTTTCCGAGTTTCTAATATGACCTATGTTATTGCTAAAGTGCGGCGCTCTGATATCTGAGAACTTATTTGCCATATGAATCTCAGTCGGTTACAGTCGTGAGTGTTTTATAAAGTTCATGGCTTGTGACTATAAAATAATAATACATAATATTATATTATTATTATCACCATGGGTTATTACCCTCTACGTAATTATGCAATCTATCGTTTGTATATAGAAATCAGCTTATCAAGTGTAATATAGACTTAATTGATTTATTTTGTATGAAATGTAAAGCCAACTCCATCAAAATTATAAATTTTTTAAACTTATTAGTTATAAATATCACCTTTCTCACAGTAACATACACCAGTTACAGGAAAATGCGATTGATTGAAATTAATTAAAACTGGAGCCTTGTATCATAAGTATGGTTGTTTTATGTCAAAAGTAATTTTTATAGCTTTTTTTCACAATCAAGAACCTTGTTACAAGCTCAATAAAATACATTAATTGCCTTCTACAATCGAGAGCTAATCAAAATTAATGATGAATTGAGATTTGATAGTAAAGCTAATTTTTTTATTACCCGGGTCCAATGAAAACATGTATTATAGGCAAGGCTGCAAACCGGTTCTAAACCGAACCTTGCTGAACCGGCTCGCTTCGGGTTTTTAAGCAATCCGAAACGGATAATGAACCGAACCTTTCATATTATGTACTCCGTGAACCCGAACCTGAACCGAACCAATTTCTTATATTGAAGGTTCGGTTAAAAAAAAAAATAATTGCATACATACATCGAAATATCGACAACTCTATTTTCACGATAGCGATTATCGAGTACTTCAACTTCCAGAAAAACATGGATAATTCACTGGATTTTGTTACTCGTATCTCATTTGCATAACTAAATAATCTACAATCAAAACTTTTCTTGAAATTTAGTGCTTATCGAAAAGTAAAGTGAATTCAAGCCTTTTTGTAGAAAACTTTTTTAATATAATGTTAACTAATGTGAGTTAATTTTCCAGGTTTTTTAATTAAAAAACCTCTTTAAATTTAATTTTAATTAGCCTTAGTATGACTAGTATTAATTTACCTAGCATTTTATAGGGAATTGATAAATTAATATTTACAGGCCTATTCCGGTTTTCAATTCCTATTTTATCGGATTTTAAAAAAATGTAATTTTTAACGTTGCATTTGGGCTAAACATTTTATAAATTATTTTGTATCCCTTTATTGGACTTAAATTCACCAACTCAAAGTGAATTCAATACGCAAAATATTTCTAGATTAAAATAATTACATGTACAAGATTTTCACTTACGACAAATCTGGCTGAAAGTGAAAACCTGAACAGGCCTGTTAATAGCATTTTTAGTAATTAGCAAAATTGTGTTTTCCTTTCTTTTTTTTATTAACTTTGTGATATTGAAAGAGAGATTCTATCAATTAATCGATATAATACATACACACTATTTTGGAAGTCAATTTGTCTGAAATCAGGAAGAAAGAAACAAGATGTCAGTTTTTGATCAATTTTAAGATTTTAGTCACCTTTACCAAAATTTTGGTGGTTAGCAGCCTTGATTATAGAATATTATAACTATGTTCAAATGTTTGTAACAGGCGGAATGAGATATTATAATGTTGAACGTCTGAAAGAAATCCACTTTTTAACATACAGATTGTGATGCTGTTAGGAGTTTTCACATGGAAAAAGAGTTGGGATACCGCAGAACTAGGCATAGGATATCTCTAAATGGAGAACGCGTTATTACTTGCTGTAAAATGTGTTTATGAAGTTTAAAGCTAATAATAAATGTATAATTTTTATTTACAGATGACTAACCGTGTGTAATCCCGTGCACTTACCATGTCTGAGAAGGTGAGCAGTGCTTTGGCTCAGCTGCATGCCCATGCACTGGCGTCAACCAATGAGGTAAACTGCCAGCTGCAGCCAGCGTCGTCAAATGCATCCAAGGATGCGACGTTGCAGTTCGATACGGATGCACCGGCTGCGGCAATCAGTGCGCAATTAAGTTTTAAAATTGTGCCAGTTGATAGCTTGGGCGGACTTAACTTGAGCCTGGGCAGCAGCTACCAGGAAATGTTTGCCCCGATGAACACATCACAAATCTCAAATGCCTCCACAGAGTCCAGTTGTAGTCCACCAGCAGCAGGAGCACCACCACCCAAGCCAAGCAGGCACATAGCGGTGCAGCCATTAAATAGCGTAAGTAAAAATTTAATTTTTGAAACGTTATCCCCATTGTACCTACTACTTCTCTTACTTTAGAAATCTTGTCGCTTTCCCAAGCTGGAGGAGTGCGCACACTTCCATTACGAGCGTGTACAGCTGGGAGCGCTCTTGGTCCAGCTGTTGGATGATAAGTCGGAGCAACTGGGCAGCAGCATTGCTTCCCAATCGATTGGCGGAGAATTGGCTCATAGTTCGTTGCGTTCGTCGGGTTTCTCGCCGGAGAGCTGTTGGTTCATAATACGTGTCTCTCCGCAACGCTATGAACCGTTCCTGATCAAGCGCAGTTATGAGAACATGCAAATGCTGGACGAGATGCTGCATCGTTGTGTTTACGATCGCAAAATTAGCGGATTACGCAACATGTGCGAACTGGAGGCAGAATCAGAGCTGCAAAGCGAACAAGAGGTAGAATATGCAGTGGCCAAGTATCTTGAACGCTTCTCCAAGATTGCGTCCGATTCGCTTACATGCGGCACCATACTCACCTGGCTGCAGTTGGACAATAAGGGACGCCGTCTTCCACTCGCCGATGGTGAAACTCAGCGTACGATTAATACGCCAGCTGTGGGAGCGGCATACGGAGTGAGACGATATCAGGCGCAGGCGCCGGACGAGATTAACATTGAGGTGGGCGATATGATATCAGTGATTGATATGCCTAGTCCAGCAGAATCAATTTGGTGGCGTGGCAAGAAATCCCATCTGCAAAAGTCTCTCTACGAGGTCGGATTCTTTCCACAATCGTGTGTGGCCACAATTGGTGATAAGGTGCCACGAAATTTCCCCATGCCTGCTCCATTGGTTGGCCACCTGGATGCCTCCCCCACCAAGCCGGTGCTGCGCAAGCATGGCAAATTAATTGCCTTCTTTCGCTCCTTTATATTATCACGTCCATCGCGGCGACGTCTCAAACAGAGCGGCATCTATAGGGAGCGTGTGTTCTCCTGTGATCTATCGGAGCATTTGCTAAACAGCGGTCAGGATATACCCATGGTGCTGAGATCCTGTGCCGAATTTATTGAGAATTATGGCGTTATCGATGGCATTTATCGTCTATCGGGCATCACATCAAACATTCAGCGACTGCGTCGCGCCTTCGACGAGGAGCGTGTACCGGATCTCGGTAATCCAGAAATGAAGCAGGATATTCATGCAGTTAGTTCACTGCTGAAAATGTACTTCCGTGAGCTGCCTAATCCCCTTTGCACCTATCAACTGTACGACAACTTTGTGGAGGCTATTCAGGTGAAGGCAGACGAAACCGACGAACGGCTGCGACTAATGAAGGAGACGGTACTGAAGCTGCCACCTCCCCACTATCGGTAAGTGTTACATATATACTACACTTAGGTACTTTCTGATTATAGGTACTTTCTGATTGTACTTAAAACAATTTTTCTACTCGAAGGCAATTCGTATTATTCAATAAATTATGATGTTGTGTACACCCTTTACTTAAAAAATACAACAGCTCCATTATTTTTTTGAAGAAAATAATATAATATATACATATGAAATGATCAAAAATTTCAAAATGTTACATTAAAAAAGAAAAAAATACAGGTAAAAAACTGAAAGAAACTTAACAAATATATAAAGTTGAAAAGTCTGGGGTGCTCAAAAAATTGTTTAATGATCCAACATTTGTTGCATAGATTGGGGAAAACCCAGAGAAATCCAATCAGATCAATAGATAATAGTAAAAGTTATTAGTGGTGGTATAAGCATTATGTGGTGGTATATAAGCAGGAACTTCTCGGGAGGAAAAGGGAGAACTTCAAATCGCTCAATTGATTTAAGAAAAAAAAAAATTTATTTTGTCGTAGAGTTCAAATAATCTGGGATTTGATTGTCGTGTGGCTTCGCTAATCGCTTGCATCTTAGAACTGGTCTCGTTTTTAAATGTTTTCACATATTCCAAACATCGACTCTCATAACTTTTTTTTTTATCTAAAATCTTTTCAATCCGTTACCAGTTTTCCTCATTATTATGAAAGACATAATCTCTAGCTACTCTTGCAAAGCTTAAATGTTTATCTTCTGTTAAATTTTGATTATTATCGTTTATTTCTCTCACCAAGTTCTATAATACCTAGATCCCAGTTTGATTTACACCATTACATTCGATTATAGACCGAAGTATGTAGATATCAAGCATCAATGCGTCCTCCCCGCCCACAACCCACATGGTTGATAAGAATTCTGTCCGCAAATATTTTTTTAAATAAAGACTCCCGCTCACTATGGTTCGCCATAAGAAATGCGTTGAAGGCCTTTAACATATTATTATCCAAATGTCTTGTTTTGTTGCTCACTTTCAGCAACTTGGGACTGACTTGATTATCGAATATCTTTACTCCTTTAGCCTTTGAACGGATTCTGATAGTTAAAAATTTCTTTAACTCTACGTCCATCATCAAGCTTTTGTATCTCATCTTCCGTTAAATTCATCTTTTCAATTTTTGGGCAAATCGATAAAGTGTTGCCACCATGCAATTTCACTTTCACTGAAGGCATTACAATTTTTAATATGTTGGGCTCTATAAATCGCAATTTCGGGAGTATGTGTTCTCAGTTAACAGCTGCGCCTGCTTAAGGAGGGACTTATCCTGCTCCGGTATGGCACTCACAATTGGATGATGGAATAAAAACAACTTAAATATATTTTGAAACTCTTTCTACGATCGATACTTACCCATAGCACCACATATATCAACAGCAAACATCTTGTAATATGCAACTGAACTTTATAATTCAATGGAAATTGTCTGCTTTTTAAACCTTGTGTCCATTCAAAATTGACAAAAAAAAAAGGGAATAATGTGTTTGGCAGAATGTATTTAACAGGCAGAAGGAGGCGTGGCAGAACCCCCGGGGGTTTTGTAGGGTCGCTAATCACGAATATGAAGTCAATTTGCGAAAATTCAAAATGGTAGATTCAATATGGAGGACACTTTTATGAAAAATTCATCGGATTCGTGTAAAACTCGTTACCTGGGGTTTCCTGGTCAGCGACCCACAAAACCCCCGAGTACCGACTTTCATACAAATCCGATGAAGTTTTCAAAAAAAGTTCGCCATTTTGAATTTTTACGATTTCACTCCATATTCGTGATCAGCGACCCCAGAAATCCCCGGGTAACGAATTTCAAGCGAGTCCGATAAATGTTGTGATCAGCGACCCCAAAAACCCCCGAGTAACGAGTTTTTTTTAGAAATCCGATGAATTTTTTAAAACATTGGATCCGCCATTTTAAATTTCTATAAATTTAACTCAAATTCGTAATCAGCGACCCCAAAAACCCCCGCGAAGCGAGTTTCAACCGAGTGTGATGAATGGTAAATATCTTTTGGTTTAATGGAATTTTTACACAAATCACAAAACACAAGACTTTAAACTTGGCATGTAGGTTTCTGCAAATTAGTCGCAGATCAAGTTTGTTTTTATTTTTGGATGGGACTTCTATATAATTAATCTGCCATTGGAAGAATTGATCGATAATTAAGGATTAGTATGCTGCTGCTTCTGGAGATATTTCAACTAAAACTCGCAGATTATGATTTTTATCTTGTCTTATACTAGAAGTTGAAGGGACGAGGACGGCTCCCCATATTAAAATAGGATCTCTGAGCTATCTAGTAGAGTCCATATCAAATAGTTGATTTTTTAACAGCTTCAGTCCGGAAGGGAACAAAAGATCCACGGTGTCACAATGGGCCCAATGGGGCCCAAGTGTGTCAGACCACTGACAGCCGCTTCAACCAAACCTATACTTCCTGACCGAATTCGGTTGTTATCGGTTAAATATATCATTATCAGAAATAGTTGATATTATTTTTGTGCATTCCACTACAAACTAAATTTTGATTTTTAATTTTCAATAACTGTCCCTATTATAGAGTAGTTGCTAGGCACGATATATGGAATCAACATAATCAAATTTATTGGGACTGCTTTCGACTTAAGTGATCTCTTACATTCTGTATCTCATTTTCACTATCTTTCTCCTTTATCAGCACGTTGAAATACTTGTCGGAGCACTTGCATAAGGTTTCGCAGCATCATGAACGCACCGGGATGACGGACAAGAATTTGGCCATTGTTTGGGCGCCCAATTTGTTGCGATCACCGGCACTGGAGTCTGGAGGCGTGGCAGCGTTGCGTGGCGTGGGCGTACAAGCTGTGGTCACCGAGTACCTGATACGCAACTGTCACAACATCTTTGATGCGCTCGAGGATCACAATGCACGTCTCAGTATTGTGGGCAATTCTTTGGCGCCAGCTCCGCCAGCTGGTGAGTTGCGTCTGGAGTCGCTTACCGATTGCGAGAGTCTACTGGTGGAGCAGCGTGAACAGGATCAATCACTAGTGTTGGTGGAGCGTCCGAAGAGCCTTAGCACGGGCGGTGCCAAGCTAATAAGCCTGGAGGAGGCACAGGAGCGTCACTCGCGCATCGAATCCAGCAGTGATTTGAAGCAATCGCTACCAATCAACATGTTGAGCAGTGGCAACCACAATCACAGCAGCAACAACAGTAGCAGCAATGCTCCCTCCAACATTGGCTCCTATATTGAGGTCGGCGGCGGACCATCCAGTCTGCCGGATAAGTATCATACGGTGTTATCGGTGCCACGCAGCTGGCAGAAACGCAAGCCGGACAAGACGCCCTCTTGGAAGAGTATATTCTCACGGGGCCAGCGCCAAGCCAATGAACCCGGTCACAAGCTAACTATCGATGGCGCCACAAGGGAACCAAGTGGCACGTCGCGCGTCAGCTTCGTCCAGATATCCCACGTGAACGCCAGCAAGGAGCTGTCGAAGCACGACAAACCCAAGTCTATCGAATTGCTGGAGACAACACGAGATGCACGTGATGCGGCCCTAGGCAGCAAGCCCATGGAGCTGTGCATACGTTCCAACTCTATTGACAGTCTACGTACTGTGGGTCACTCGAGGAGCGTGTCGCATGATTCGTACTTTGATCTGTTGCAGTCACCGCAGCGCGGCCACATGACCACCTGTCCATCGCGAGAACTGTCCGAGCTGGGGCTCAACTTTGATCGTGAGGAGCCCGAGATGCGCATTTTCTCGGAGAGCGAGTCTTTGGTCAGTTCACCGCGCGTGGGCAAGGAGAATATGCCGCCTGCCTCTGGCTGTGCCACACGACGCATAATGCGCGCTCGTCCCGAGGAGTTCTCCAGCCAGACGAACAGCGTCAATCCCAGCCCGAAGAAACAGCCTCGTCTCAATCTGCTGTCGCCCAGTGCGGCACGTCAGCTGCCCGTTAATCCATGTGGCCATGAGCCGGCCGGTGCCGAGAACTGTTGCAAGCGCTACAAGCTGGAGGATCAGCTCTCGGATATTCAGTTCATTGACTGCGGTACACCGGAGCATCCGTTGCCTGCGCAACAGCAATTCGCCAGCGTTGAGGTGCATCCGCCGCCAAAGCCAGCACGTGCTGGAGTCCAGCCAACAGACGGATGCGGAGCTAGAGACGCGGCAGCTGGAGCTGGAGCTGCACGCTATAGCTATCCTTCGGTGCAGCTGGGTGCCAAGCGAAAGGAACAGTTGGCGGCCAAGGAGCGTTTCAGCTACCAGGGCACCTTCACACAGCCGGCTAGTAAGCAGGAGTCCAGGTCGCACATACCGTAAGTATTTACCACATGCCACTTGCCAAAAAATTTAATTTTCTTTTTAACTGCTCCTCCACAGTAATGGAAATGGGTGTGGAAATGGCACTGGGACAGGAACTGTCAATGGGAACGCGACGCTTAGGAGCAAAACACGTGTGGAGATATGCACCGAGGATCAGGCGTCAGTCAAGTTGTCTGTGGCCACGCCCACAACGCCAGCGAATAGTCCACGCTATTCGCTACTGCTGTGCGACACGGAGAGCTCGGAGAACAGCTCAGCTGTGAATACACCACAATATGATATGGAACCATTGATGATGACCTCCGCCATGTCGGGCATTTCGGGAGTCTCCTCCAATATGCAACAGCAGCAGCAGCTGTTGTTGGGCGTCGACGCATCCAGCAGTTATTTGGGCAGCTCTCACGAGAGTTTGGGTCAGCATGTAAGTCCCAGTTAAGCAGATCTGAGAGACCCCTAACTGTTTTATTTGCTGCAGTTTTTTCAGAAGTACTCTATCAACTATCACTAAATCCCGATCAAGCTAGTTAGAATTTTATCTACCCTATTTCTTAATTAATTGATATGGGAGCTCAATCGTTTTGTTTAAACAGCTAAGTTGATATAATTTCATATATTTGGATTTGGTGATACATACATATAATTAACACAAATAAGTCAAATCTCCACATCTCTAAAATTTGTAATAGTGAAAAGTGCACCATAAAACTGGGTCGAAGGTAAAGTTCTAAATAAATTTCCAACTGTATTTTTTTTTCAACTGCCTACATTTTACAGAAATTTTAATTAAATAAGTAAAAAATAGTGATAATAAAATTAACTAGTTTCAACCGGGCTTAGTGATATTTAAGAGTCAGACCTAATTAAATAAGATATTTCAGTATTGATGGAAAGTAAAACTTGCCGTTTGTTTTAATGTAAACAAATGTAAAATACTATTCCCAACTCCGCAGTTAAGGGATGAACTCCTTGGTGAACTAGAACTCATTCCAACTTCTTTACAGTTCAATCATCTGCAAGATGTGGAGCAACGCGATATGCATGCATTGAAGCGCGAGCTATCATTAGATTTGCAGCCAGTGCAACAACGTCTGCCACAGGCAGCGAATCGTGCCGCAACGCTGCCAATAAAGGATCAGCTGCAGGCCAGCTCGCCCAACAATTCCAACTTTACGGACAACACTAGTCAATCGGTGACGCCCAGTGAGTTTGGCTATCAGCATCTGCAGCGACAGCTGAGCATGCACTCGCTGCTGGCAACAGAGGACAGCTCGCCGCTCTATGAGGACTTTGAACAGACGCCGAGTAATACACTGACACCGCAAAAGCTCCAGCCGCCAACTATCAGTAGCCCCATTAAGTCAACCATTAGCATTACGTACAAGTCGCCGGAAAAGGAGAAACCGCCGTCTAAGCCAGCCCTGTTGCTGGAGACCAACTTTGATGAGCATATTGTCTACGAGCAGGTGAAACTCTTTCGCAATTCGGTTACCGAGGTGAATCAATTATTAAACGAGCGACACAATCAGAGTCTCAATCAAATTGAGGAGGAGGAACAACAGCAACATCAGCCGGATGACGGTGCCAGACGTGCGGCAGAGATGACTCAACAGCTTCTGGAGTTGGAGCGGGATCAGGAGCGAGATCAGGAACAGTTACTCTATGAGAATATTGAGCTACGCAAGCCAAAAACGGTTTATGAGAATCTACTTGGCGAGGAGATGAAACTCAATACAAATGAACTTGAACTGGAATTGGATATAAATTTGGATTTGGAGTCAGCACCGAAACAGCCAAGTTGTGATAGAATTGAACTAGACAGCCTGGACAGTTTGCCAAGCACCGATCACATAAACATGGCAGACGAACAGTCCAGCAAATCGCCATCTTTCAGCGTCAAGGAGTTGGCCAATAAATTTGAGAGCTCGCCCGTTGAGCAGTTGCCCATGTTTGACTTCAGCCAACGCGGTGGCTCGATGAAGAAACCCAATGAGCTGAGCTTGCCCATACCAACAGCTCCAAAGCCAGTGATGCCAGCGCCAGTGCCTCTCAAGAAACTCAATAATGCACAAAAGATAACTCGCTCATTGGATGAGAATGCATTTGTTCGCGAATTTGGAGGTAAACAGCTGCAGGATTTGGCCGCCTGTAAGCTACCCGAATTGCCGGAGCTAAACAATCGACGAAAGAGCTTTGATTTTACGCGTCCAAAGACATTGAATCCGCCCAAGCGTCTGCCGGGCATGAGTATCACCGAGGAGATATGCCAGAAACGTGCCGGGGAACCGGAGCAACTGCTTATCACGACGCCCACGACAGAGAATCGCATCTCGTTGATACAGCAAAATAATGTGCCGCGTGATCAGCAATCGCAGACACTTAATCTACAAGCTGGCGGACGCAAGAGCGTCTTAACTGGCGTCATTCTTGATCGCGAACGCATCGATAAGATCAAGGAGGAGCGTCGCCAGCAGCTGACACAGAAATACTATGGTGACACACTGAAATCACGCTCCAAGACGGAACTAAACACCGAAGAGAACAATTTTCAGGGGTCCGATTCTTTGCGCATCAAGTCCAAGTCACGTGGCGATATGAATTCTCTGCAAAAGGACATGGACATGAATCTCAAGCAGCTGACACGCGCAGGTGCCGGATCCGGATCCGAAAGCACATTGCATCGTACTAGAGATTTTGAAATCCAACGGGTGCGCAGCATTTCCGATGAAAAAAATCAAAATTGTGATAGTACCAGCAATGGGGCGACCACTATCAATCCACCGATGCACAGTGTCAAAACAGCTGCCCAGAAATATGCGGCAAACAATGCGACAATCATAACAACATCTACGGCTACTGCGTCTGGAAAATTCGAGCGTGGTATCGGACGTGAACGCCTCTCTAGAAACTCGATACCCCACACAACAACCACAGACAGCAATGCGAGCGTAAAGTAAGTAACAGTTAACTGCTGAAAAATGATTAATTCTTTGAAACAGTTTTATATTAAGCTTTCAACTAAATTAGATAAGATAATCATAGAAGCGACCCTTGGACTTTTAAATTCTTTTCAGTATAATTACAAGAATTTTGGAGCTCATTCATTTAATCATTAATTTCCATGCATTTTATATCTCTTATTCTTGTCAAACCACTTAACTACCTATCAGAACTTTATTTTAAATTTTATTTTAAACGCTTAAAATTGAACTGCATGTGGCATCTTTATAATGACCCGAAAGCTCAATCTCTGCCTTCTTATTGATAATCTCACTTAAACGATGACAGCTTTGGAAGTGCCTAAAAAAATTTTCAAAAGTTAATGGAAGAATTTTCTCATGGATTGTTAATATTCATAACAGCAAAGTAATAGGTCAAAACTAGTCGGAAAGGCTATAGTCGAGATCGCGACCATAGGACCCCCTTTACTTATTTCAATATATATAAAACTACTATAAAAAAATTACTTGTATTACTTTGAAAACATTTTATCGCCATAATTGTCGTTCTATTTGTCCGATCTTGATGCGATTTACTGGGATAATAGATAGTACTAATAGATGACGTTAATAACCACAAAAAACGTATTATCTTTAATACTGTGGGTGTGATGGGTGTAAATTTAAAACAAACTTGATCTGCGTGAGGTATACAGAAATCAGTGTGCTTGGTTTGTGTTTGGCTGCCCTATCTCTTATAGTCTCTGAGATCCTTTTGTTCATACGAACGGATAGACGGAGAGACACACATGGCTATATCGACTCGGCTGTTGATGATAATCAAGAATTTATATACTTTATAGGGTCCGAGTTGCCTCCTTCTCCCTGTTACATACATTTCAAAGAACACAATATACCATTTTACTTATTTTTTAAGTAACGAGTATAAAAATAGTAAAGAGATATTGTCTATAAGAGTTACAAAATAATATTATTACTATTTACTTCTCAATATTTGCAGCAACAGAGAAAAGATCTCACCACAATTCTCAATACGCGATGTGACAGCGATGTTCGAATCTCGTTCACAAAATCAATAGGCTTAGTCAAATTTCCAACTACAACATCGAATACAATAACAACAATAAAATAAAAGAGGAAGAAAAAATAAGAACAAGAGGAGTATGAGGATCGATCGCGTTATATAATTTATTTAGTTTTTAAATTCTATACATTAAGCGCATGGATATACAGACAGGAGCATGTATATGGACATACATATGTAACTATACTCGTATATATATATATTGGATACTGGACCAAGCGGTTCCAAAGACATGAAGCAGATTAACGCCGCTGGATGGAGGATGCATCCGATGGATCAGCAAAATTAAATTTTGTTTTTAAGTGGAATTTCGAGAAAATCATGACTAAAAGACCCAGCGCCAAATGCATATTGTTATTGCATTGGGCGATTTTAGGCGTTAAGTTTAATTCGTTTATTTGTACATTTTATTGCAAAGCATTGCTCTTGACTTGCTTTCGCTTTTGTTTACTCACGTAATTTGTTTCTGCGTACTTTGTTTGTTTTATTTTGCAATTGAAAAATGAAAAAAAAAACGATGAAATTAAATTTAAAGTGTAATTTTAAAAAGCACTGGGTTTTTCTAATGCTTAATTTTAAATGCATTTGACGCAACTTTGAGTGAGTTGCTTTAAGTATATTATTATTATACAATTAATTTATACTTTTTAACAAAAAAAAAATTTTTACAATAAATTCAATTCATTGAACCTAGTACTGTTTTTTTTGGTTTCTTCATTAATACTTAAAATACATACTCGTTGCTTGCTCTATTGCTTAATAAGCACTTTAAGGCTTTACCGTATAATTAATACACCTGTGTGCTTAACAAATTTATTGGAAACTTATAACAATTTATAGTTTATTTTTTAATATTTCAAACTATAATAGACATATAGAACTTGGTAGCATATTTAAATAGAATAACACATCGGAAACAATGGTTGTTTATAGGCTAACAATGGTTACAGTTCGCTATAGAAGAACAATAAAGCTTAAGAATTTTATAATATTTAACAATTTTTAAATGGCAAATATTTTGCATATTCCTCTTCCTTTCAAGAACTATTAAAAATTCGCATTGATATTTAATTCTAAATAGCCAATAAATTTGTTGAGCACGATCAACAAAACACAAAATATTTAATAGTTCTATACTGACCGATATACATAAAGACAAATATTAAAGACCAATAATAAAAAATCAGATATAAGCAAAGGTTTAAAAAAAAAATTCGAACAAAACTATTTACATTACATGCGAGTAAATATACGTATAATTCACATAACCAAAACATTTATATGAAATATTGGATGTGGCTTAAAATTGAATTTTACTATTAGATAAATTTCATCTAAACTAATTGATATTGTTTATTTATTCACTACAAAAACCTTTTGATTTAGTTCTTAGACAGCTGCCAAATTTTAACAGAGAGTAGACACATACTATATATACAGAATCAACGGAAACTCAAATACATTAAAAAAGGAAATTGTCAGATATGTAAGACAAACAATAACTAAATAGAAAGCTTTAAATAAATAAGTTAGCATTTGATATATTTTGATAAAAGTTCATAATCATAACCCACTTAAATTAGTTATAAATAATTCAAATTGTATTCTATAATGACTGACGTCTTAAGCAGTGCAAAGAGTTTTGCAAAATGATTATTGCATATAAAATTATATATTTATTATATACCGAGAACTATATACAGATATATAATTATATATATATTTACTGTATGAAAAACTACTCATTATTACATCACTACAATCAACAATTGCAGCTAAACGTGAATCTGATAAAATGAAAACATTTTTATAAGCAGAAACAAAAACAATAAACATAATTAAATGCATATGTATGAAAATAATATTTGTGTTATTTGCATTTGCTTAGAGAATTTACAAAAATCTATAGCAGGGATACCCAGCCTATGAAACGATGGTCGAGGACTTCGGCTCTTCAAACAGACACCGCCGAAGTCAACACGAAATCGTCTTTAAGAGTATGGCTTATTCCGGAGAGCAAAATTGGTTTAATTACTCTGCGACAAGAAACTGTGACATTTGAAATATTGACATCGTAAAATATAATGGAACTATTTATCTTTAATATTTTCATTACGTGATATTCATAAATACAACTATAGTTTAATTTACAGATAACAAACATTAATATGCAGACACAATACATTCTTTCTATTTTCAACGGTAACACTTTAACCTTATTTGATTGCCATTTTAAAATATAAGTATTTATTTAAAACTGGCCCGGCAACGACAATCGCCAGGCACGACTAAAAATTTAATTTAGACTCATTAGAGTGCTCCTCTCCACGGAAATCTTTAGTAAAAGGCGAAAGATTTATTCGACAAATGAAGAAAAGCCAGAGTGAAGATGCACAACAAACCATATTGGGTTGACCTGGAGACTGACCTTAACTGCTTGGGAATTATAAAGTTAATGTACATTGAGATGGCCCCCTAAAGTAGGCTATGAAGTTTACCTCAGGACAGACCTAAATTGTTTGGGAATTATTGAGATGACATCCTTAAGTAGGCTTCCCTTACGAAAACTACCCTAAAGTAGAGAGTGCCAACGTGCATGTTCTCAAATTACAAGCACATAGACGTTGACGAATAGAGTCATGGACATTGACACCTTTCATGATAAGGAAGCATAATTCCTGCAACAACGAATGAAAATCGGAAGGTATGACACGATTACACTATAATCCGGATGACGATTATTTTTGGAAAAAAGTCGTTTTTTAAAGTTGTTCAAATTAACGTTTTTTTATGGCGATGCATTCAAAATACATTCAACTCAAATGCTGCATAACTAAAATTGTAACATTTTCCAACACTGTTTAGCAATCAGCTGTGAAACAGAGTTGATTTGAACAAACTGCACATGAAACGGATATTCTCATTTTTAAGTTTAATTTGAATTGTCTTACAGCACTAATTTAAAAGCTTTTTTAACAAAATTTATCTTGAATTAAATATATTGTGGCTTGTACTTTGTGTTTATATATCCGCGTTATTGAAAATCAACGTGCAATGTGTTGTTTTTTGTAATTTAAAAACTTGACTCGTTAAAAACTTTTTTCGATGAAATTTTAACTTTGAAAAGCCGTAACCTATTTTGCTAGCATATGCTAGCAATGCAACTATATGCATTTTGTAGCGAAATCAATTCTGAATTTGTACTATTAAGCTCAAGTTGCGCATTTTTGCGCATTTTTCACAATTTCACTTTATTTCAGCTTACCTCACGTTATAAAATGCGTATTCGTTTAAAGTGTGGCGACAACCCATGAGACAAAATGATCGAAATTATGATTTTTTGGCTTATTTTATTGTGCGCATTGGCGAAAATTACAAAAACTCGTGTTTACGTATTGAATAAATGATAAATCTTTACAATCGACAAAAAATAAAAATTTCTAGTTTCATACAAAAAGTTAGTTCACGACCGATTTTAATAATTTGAACAATATGATATTATAAATGATAGTATTCCGATCTTGATATATGTTGGCCAGAATGTCAGTAGCATAATATCACTTATATACGATCAGTTTGGTCAGATATTTTGGAAAAAAAATAGCGTTTTTATAAAAAAAGTGACTTTTCGACTGATAATGGTCCTGATAGCTTGAAAAACAAAAAATTTACATATCGCAGAGTACGAAATAAAAGCGGGACCACGCCCACTTTTCTAGGCCATTTGCGTATTGATATCATAAGCCCAATGCAAAAAACTAGACCAAAAAATCTTCATTCGTTTTCGAGTTATTAATTTATTCCTAAAAAATCGTCATCCGGACCATAGTGGATTAGAGCGACTACACTCAACCATGACGTATGTCAAGTAACTCAAAAATTGGCTCTTTTACTTCACTAATTACCCTAGGCAACAAATTTTGACTTTTTTTTCTGAATTTAACTAAACCGATTTTTTGGATAGATATCGGGCCCCAAACGACGAAAAACATTTTTTTTTTTCAATGGCAGAGTTCTTTTTTAGAATTTTTTAAAATTTGCCATTTTTATTCGAGCCTTTTTTTTTATGTACGCCACATTTGTCATCATTACTCGAGAATGGCAAAACCTATTTTCAAAAGCATTACTTTTCCAAAAAGCTAATGAATATATGTGTAATTCATCCACACACAATCTAAGATTTAAGCCAGTAGTTAAGGAGTTAATAATTTTTTAATTATGAAAATGTGGTTTTCTTTTAGCTTGTATTATTTTAAAATTCAAGGGAAACTCGAAATATTTCTGATCTTCGGTTTTAATTTTTTTTGCAAAGCTGCATTCATTGAGCGTCGTTTAAAATATGATTCATTAAAATCTATGAAGAAACGGCGATATAATAAAATTTTATATCGATGCCTGTTTTTTTTTATTTTTATGACTTCCTTGTCATTACCTTTAGTATGAAAATTTTTTGTGTGCTTTGAGATATCCTAACCAAGCTCACAGAAAATCAATTTGCTGTTGTCTTACACATTTTAACCAAATTTTGTTTAAATCGGATTACTATATCATATAGCTGCCATAGGAACGATCGGTCGAAATAACATCTTTAGTATGAAAAGTTGTGTTATTTCTTAAGGTATATCAACCAATCGCACATGTGGAATATCTTGTAATGTGTTATATAACCCTACCAAAATTTGGCTCAAATCGGATCACTATTCAATATAGCTGCAATAGAATCGATCGGTCGAAAATCCACCTTTATTATGAAAAATTTTTTTATTATCTAAGATATTTTAACCAAACTCACAAATTGTGTGCTTTATGTTGTCCTTTACATCTTCACCAATTTTGGGTTGAATCTGTCCACTATATCATATAGCTGGCATAGGACCGATCGATATTCTGTGAGCTTAGTTAGAATATCTCAAAAAATACAAAAAATTTGCATACTAAAGGTCACGCCGCTCTTCAAGGTAGTCATAAAAATCAAGAAAAACATGCATAGATATAAAATTAATTATTATATCATCGTTTCTACATAGATTTTAATGAATCACATCTTAAACGACGCTCAATTAATAAAGCTTTGCAAAAAAAAATTAAAACCGAAGTTCAAAATTTTCTTTCGAGTTTTCCTTGAATGTTAAAGTAAAAAAAAGGTGAATAAAAGATAAAAAACAAAATTATTTAATTCAAAAATTAAAAACTCTTAAGCTACTGGCTTAAATCTTAGATTGTGAAAGTCGCTTTTGTTATTTTTAGAATTGGGCTATTGTCAAGTGTTATGAACAGCACAATCTCAGAATAGCTCAAAATTCAAGTTTTGCTCCAATTGTATTATTTAATTTGATTCCATTCTTCGGGACATCTTCGAATTAAATTTATTGACTTGATCTGCGTGGGGTCTATTTTGTTGCTTTACCTATGTCCGTCAGTAGGACATAGCTACATATCGACTCGGCTTTTGATGCTGATCGAATATATATATATTTTGTAGGATCGGAGATGCCATATTCTCCCTTTTAAATATAACATATACATATATACAATTTGGTAAAAGTCTATTATGCTGGACCAACTCCAAATCAAAAAAAAACTAGTCGGTCGGTGTTACAGTCGAGCATACTCGACTGTCGGAGATCCCGTACTATCCAAAAGCAGCCACTTCTAATAATTGAATAATATTTAAGATAAACTTAAATTCTTATATATAAGCCTTCATAAATGTAAATCCTTAACAGAGATTAAATTAAAGCTGCACGTTCAACAACGAACACTTAATTCATATAGTAGCTCGAAATTTAATTTCTTAAGAATTTGTTATATAATATGTTAACTAAATTTTCAGTTATCAAGTTATTCGAGATTTAATTACTTGCCAACGCTCCCTTATCACATCAAACAGTAAAATTTATTATTTGAATATCTTCCCTACTTACTGTCTGATTGGAATCAAATTTTCAGCAAACATCTAGAACACTTTCCGCTTCGTCTAACCAAAATCTGGAATCTCCAGTTTTTAGATTGTTCTAATAATTTGAAAGAAAAATTTTTAAGTCATTTTTAAGGCGGTAAAGGGGTCGTGGCCAAATTCTAAAACAAACTTTATCTGCGTGCAATATAGAGGAACCTAAATACCAAGTTTGATATCTCTAGCTATTAAATTGCTCTTATAATATGGATATCAAAATTTCTAAGTCGATTTTTAGGCGGTAAAGGGGGCGTGGCCAAATTTAAAGACAAACTTTATCTGCTTGCAATATAGAGGAACCTGCATACCAAGTTTGGGGTCTCTGCTTTTAAAATGCTCTTATAATATGGATATCAAAATTTCTTAGTTGATTTTTGGGCGGTAAAGAGGGCGTGCTCAAATTTTGAAACAAACTTGATCTGCTTGCAATACAGAGGATGTAGGTGTTCATACAGACGTCAGGGCGTCAGGACGTCAGGACGTCAGGACAGACGGACACTGTCATATCGACTCGGCTATTGATGCTGATCAAGAATATACTTTACTTACTTTATAGACCCCAGTACTTTTTTTAAGTACGGCGTCTAAAAATAAGATTGGGGTTCGCATAGTTTTTTTTTTAATCTTTGAAGTTTCCATACAAAATAAAATATTTTTGTTGTTGTTTTGTGCAACTTTTCACTTTACAGCTCGCTTACCAACACAGATGTGGTCAAACGGTCAGAAGTAGCTTCTTAAACATCTCTATAAATATTTCAGACTATAGCCACTAAAAGTGCCTGAAGTACACGATAATATTGTTGAGTCTGACCGGAGACTCGGTTTTGATAATTTGCGAA
Source organism: Drosophila innubila (assembly GCF_004354385.1). Taxonomy (NCBI): domain Eukaryota; kingdom Metazoa; phylum Arthropoda; class Insecta; order Diptera; family Drosophilidae; genus Drosophila; species Drosophila innubila. The sequence continues at coordinate 27,571,077 of NW_022995372.1, forward strand.
CTTATTTGAATGGCAAAGTCGTGGTCTAATAAAATGATTTGTTGGTATGATTATCGCGTTGATAGCACCTAAAGCCGAATGTACATATTAGGCCTCGAGCCCACTTTAGCTGAAAACGGAGCTGAAAACTGAGTGGAAAAAAAGAAACACACTTCACGCATGCAAGTGCGCACATTAAAACGTTCAGTTCAGCTTGGTTTCATCAACCAAAAATGTTTGATTTTATTATCTCCGCTTTCAGTTCGTTTCAAATCGCTTATGTGCAAAATAATTTTGGATAATAAGATAAAAGTTGAACCGGAAATTAAACAGATCATTATTATCAAAATATTATTATCCAAATTAAGTTAAGCAATTATTTAATCTGGCTCTTTTTTGCGGGCCATGCTGTGAGAGTAAAGAGCGCACAACACGTGGGAAAAATAATTTTGATAAATTACCACAGAAACGGGCTCCGTGACCTTATCGCCTTAAATCACTTGCTATAAATAAGCGACCGGCAACTGCGCTGCTAGCAGGCTGATGAAAGGTCAGGTTGTAATGGACATGACTCCTGCGTCTACCTGTGAATGCATTAGGGTAGTTTTGAATAAACGGAATGATGTACACAAATGACAAAATGTCTGCATCCTGCAGTGCGAATCTCATTTCGATTGCCATTCGGTCTTTTCGCCCTACCCAATATGCTCTGAGCTTGGGTTGATTGACGTTGATAGGGCACGTGTTGTCAATTATTATAAATAGACATGCATAGCTTCTGCTCAAACCAGATGATTTTTTTTTGAGCAAGACATAATGAATTTGTTTCTAAACAAAGGTAAGAACAGTGGTCATATACAGTATGGTCAAACTCTACGTATCCCACTGTGAGCTTTCAAGCTTTTAAGCACTGACACATACAGAATAAACCAAAGTTTTACTAACACTGGCTTAGGTCAATATTATTATACTTATTATATTAAACAGTTAACAGTGATTTTGGTTAACATTCGGCTTAAATTAATAAAACTAAAAAGTTTTTCATGCTAAGACTTGATTACATAAGGCAACATTAACAATTTGGACTACTTTCTTTTGAATTGAACCAAACCGACTTTTTTGGATAGATATGGGGCCCCAAACGACGAAAAACATATTTTTTTTCTTCTATGGCAGATTTTTTTTTTTTCAAATTTTTTAAAATTTGGCTTGCCGTTTTTTAGAGATGCGCCCACTTTTGCCATCATAACTCGAGACTGTCAAAACCGATTTTCAAAAGCTGTACTTTTCCTGAAAGTAGTTTAATAGTTATTCATTTTTGAATGTAGAAAATGTTGCTTTTTTAAGTTTTTTTTAGCTTTTTTTACTTTAAAATTCAAGGAAAACTAAAAATATTTTTTTTGCAAAGCTGCATTAATTGGGCGTCGCTAAATATATGATTCATTAAAATCTATGGAGGAACGCCGATTTAATAATATTTTATATCTATGCATGTTTTTCTTGTTAATTATTAAAATAAGTATGAAAATTTTTTGTCTGCTTTGAGATATCCTAACCAAGCTCACAGAAAAGCAATTTGCTGTTGTCTTAAGCACTTTGACCATATTTGGTTAAAATTAGATTACTGTATCATATAGCTTTCATAGGAACGATCGGTCGAATATCCATCTTTAGTATGAAAGTTGTACAAATTCTATATTGTCCTTTACATCTTCACCAATTTTGGTTCGAATCTGTCCACTATATCATATAGCTGCCATAGGACCGATCGGTCTAAGATCAAGTTTCAAAATGAAAAACTATTATGATTTATGAGATATCGTAACAAAACTGATAGAATACGCATTTAAGTTGGTGTTATACATCCTGACTAAACCAATCCTGAACCAATCCCTCCGATGGCAGCTATATGATATCGGTTTTTGCATTCTCGAGAAAGACGATAAATGTGGGCGCACCAAAATACCCAAAAAAAAAAGCAAATTTTAAAAAGTTCTAAAAGAAAAAGTTCATAGAAAAAAAAAATAATTTTTTTCGACATATTTATCAAATATGGTTTGGTTCGTCTAATTTTTTGGCAGTTGCCTAGTGTAATATATTATTGAGCACGATCCATTAAGTTCGATTTTAAAAAAGATCTCAACGATCTGACGATGTTTGCACCCAGGCTCTCATACAAGAATAACAAGCGGATTCTTATTACATACTTTTATTAACTTACAAATAGACAATTTAAAACAAACTTGATCAGCAAGGGGCTTATAGAAGTCTGTGTACCAAATTTGATTGTTCCAACTCTCAAAGTCTTTGAGATCAAGGCGCTCACACGGAAGGAAAGACGAACAGATATATATTTTAAAGAAAATACCCTTTTACTTATATTTTTAGTAGCAAGTATACAAATACCATTAAGTCGAATATCACATAAAGTTAATCAGACCATTATTATGAAATTAAGACTTACATATAAAAACTGAAAGTACTGTAATTGTAAGATTTTTTTAACAGCGACAGTTGGTGAATCTGTTATCAAGTTATATTGTTTAAGAAAAGAATTCGTGTTTATTTGATGACGTTCGCAGTTTATCCCCAAGATTGCTCAAATCTTTATTGAATGCGTAAGAATTTATTTCAAATTTTAAATGTTAACTTTAAAATACTTAATAAGTGCCCTGAAAATAATAAAATCAGATTTACGGTTGCTAAATTCGTGATTGAGATTTGAAACATCTTAAAAACATTTAAATAGTTTTTTTTGCGATTGCTTTGTAACGCCGCTTACTTGATGCATCTTGGGGGTGGCATTCTCAATAAATGCTTCAATCATTTCCTTTGCTTCCATAGTTATCTTTGCTTCTAATTCGTCCCTAATACCGGAAGTACAATTGTTTAAAACTTTGTAAAGTTGCTCTCTATCGTCAAACTGCGGCAAGTTCACGTGAACTAAATGCGAAAGATATAATTGTTTCTACTTCAATCATAAAGTACTTCATATAGCTGCGCTGCATTTCGAGATATGTCTCCTGAGCCAAGTTTTTTACTTCATTCAGGAAAGCTCTGTCCTCGTATTTCATGAGCTTAGATCTTAAATACATAAAGATATTTTCACTTCCATTCTTGACAAAATACTCGAAGGATTCAAATAAAAATATATCAGATTGTCTTGTAGCATCGGTCACTTCTTGCAATATGGGACTACCCTCTTTCTCAAATGATTTCAAAATTTTGCTGTTGCTCTGTACATATTTATCCCACAAAAAAAAACCTGACGAAAGCAATTTTTAGCCTCAAAATTTCTGATATCCAATTTTGTGACGAGCAAAATTCAGTTAAATCTAAAAATTTTAAATAAAAATATAAATTAATAAAAAAAATGCGAAAATGCGAGTTCCAATAATAATTGAGGTATCAATCGACGCGTATTTTTAAGTTACATTTTTAAAAAATAAAAAATTTTACCAAAAGGCCCCAACAGCCCCATTAGCTGCAATCATTTAAATTTTTGCCTTCCCACTTACACCCCCGTATCTCATGACCCAGGTTGGCTAGAAAAAGTTTGAGTATGCCATTTTGTAATTTAAGACTAAACCTTTCGATCAGTATATAACTCGATCTGATCGGGCAGTCGTAGCAAATTTTCCAACTTAGCTGTATATATTGTTAGTCGCCTTTCGCACCCTTCGTGCTGCTTTCGTCACTAACGCGAACTGCCGTCCGCAGTTATCATGTTTATCTCCAAAAGCACCCTTTGTACATCTGTTAAGACTTTCTTGTAGATCCTTTTTAGGAATGTAGTGGTCATAAGACTTTGGAAGACTGTGCGCAAGTTTATCAACGTAGTTTAGTATTTCATTTTCCGTTATATTAAACCTTTCAGCATTCGACAAATCGAGCCAGTGTTGCCACTTTTCCAATTCAGTCTCATTCGCAGCCTTACAATCTACAACTTCCTTGGCTGCATATGTGCAAAATTCAAGTTTGTTTTGCATTATTAATTTGTACGTGTTCTCACACAGCAGTTCCACCTGCTTAATAAGCGACAAATCCTCCTGCGGTATGGCACTCACAAAGCTCTACATTGGGAGGTGAATTAGCTTAATATATTTCCAAACAATTGCAATTGTCGTAGTTACCCATAATGTAATTTGTATCAGCAGTAAACGACGCATCCTCGTGAAAACTTTAACTGAACTGTAGACATCATTGAAAGGTGTATTCCTTATATACCTGCTTGGGGGACAGCTTCATGTTGTATGTGAATACGGATATGTAATTGCAATACCCATTAACCTTGAAATGCCTGATATTATAAGCTAGAATACAAAATACAAATACGTATATTTTTAGCGGGGTTTTTATTATAATTTTGGTTAAGATCGAGAAACGAGTTGATGAATTCCAAAATAATTTTTTCTATTTATAGCTGCGAATGATTTAAATGCGTATAGTGTCCATTGGAGCGTGATACCGCTGGCTACAGGGTATCTGTTTGTTAATCACTTTCAAGTAGAACCTTCTTCGCTTGCCGGAAAAGTGGCCGGTTTCTCGTTTGAAACACGTCAAGTTGCCCCTCCTCCAATTTCTTTTACATATGCAATTCGGCAAGTAAGTTTCATACTAGTTTTTTTTTTGCATACACTGACAAAAAATAATGTTCTGAAATCAAGATTTTGGTCTCAGAACTAAGATTTCTGGTCTAAAAAATGCGTCGAGAACATAAGATTCTTAAATCAAGAGAGCACATCTTGATTTTATGAACATTTTAAATAAGACCAAGTTCTTATTTTAAGAATAAATGTTCTAAAAACTAAATTTAAAAATAAAACAAATAAAAATTATTTTGTAAATTTATATTTTTTTTTTATTTTGTTTTTTTACTGTTTTAGTTTTAGTAATTTTATAAATGTTATTTTAATCTGTTACGAGTAAAATTCGAACTGCCGCCTACTGCTTCATAACTGAAGCGGCTTCTCTAACCAGAGCGCCACGGGGCCACCATTTGTTTGATACGAAATAGTACCTATTTATACTTTCCTAAAAACTTAAGATTTTTATTCTTATATGAAGATTTTAAGAATTTTTAGATTAATAATCTTAGTTTTAGTAATTTGGTCTTAAAATAATCTTATTTTAAGAACAAAATATTTAAGATGAATGTTCTTGATTTTAGAAGTTGGCCTTTTTTTCAGTGTACAACTACTGTAAAAGTGGCTTTCTTTTCAGTTGCAAACCATTAATCCCAAGACTGGTTAGATTATGAAAGTGAAATTATTTTTAGTGATGTTATCTTAAGCTGACAAGCTAGCCAGAATGGGAGCAGACAAGCCCCTGATAGGCCCCGAACCGTTTTATGGTATAGGGAAACACTTAATCCGGGAGTACCTGCCTAAAGACGAGAAACGACTAACACAGTCGCATTGGGCGGAGACCACGGGTCCCAGACAAGCCAAACACCTTCTAGGCAACTACAACTTAAAGAGATTCAAACAAGTAATCTCATTGGGGAAGAAAAGACTCAGGATACTAACCGGTCTACTGACAGGGCATTGTAGACTGAGAAGTCACGTAAGATGGAAGAACTATAGGCTCAGAATGGGGCACAATAAAATGTATATCTTTTACTTAACTAAAATATTTTCTAAATCTTAAAATAAGCCCGAATAGTGCTGAGCTACTTTGTTTCGATCTTCTTTATGAACATTTTAGGAATGACATTCTTTGTTCTCATCCTTTTCTAGATAATCGACAGGATAATTTTTTCGGCTGTGACCATATGGTCACGATAGCACCGTTAGGGGCGAGGTTTTCTTAATACTACAAAATACAAATATTTCCAAAAAAGTAAAATAATCAATAATATAAAAAATACACTACTTTAAACAGCTTTATCTCCGAGACTATAAGAGTTAAGACAATCAAATTGGGGGACAATAATTTTAAAATGTTGACCTTTATTAAGCTATTTTTTTTTTTTAATTGGATCCCCCACGTCCGCCCACGTAAATGATATAAAATCTAACAACAAGCGCAATTGTAAGGCTACAGCCTTAAGTCTTAGCACACATGATGGTGAATTTTGCTGAATTTCAAAAACGAATTTCATCGGAAACAGAAACAGAAAATGTATTAAAGAAGATATGTTGTTTTTAGAATATGCTTAAAGAATATGTGCGTAACAAACATGTTAAAAATTTAACAAAAATGTTAAATAAAAATATAAATGAATTCAAAGTACACACGAAAATTGGCATTCTTCACTGCGCAAAAAGAAATTTTTATGTTTGTGGTAGCTCACTCTTTTTGCTAGTGCAAAATTCCAATTTTCGTGTGTATTTTGTATTCATTTATATTTTTATTTAACATTTTTAAATTATACTTTATTTTGTTCATCACATAATTGGATATTAGATATTTTGGGGCTGAAATATGTTTTCGTCACTAGACTTTTACCTCATGTAAAGGTTTTTTTTGATAAAATATTTTTTAAAAAAAATGCCACTTCCACGTTTACCCCCTTATCTCGTGAGCCACATGTAGATTCCTCTATATTGCAGGCAGATCATGTCCATTATATCATATAGCTGTCATAGGACCGATCGGGCGAAAATTTAGTCTTAGTATAAGAACTTTGTTGTTTTATGAGATATGATAACCAAACTAATAGAATATAAATAAAGCTTGACTTTATATATCCTGTTCAAAGCTGGTTCAAATCGGACCACTATATCATATAGCTGTCATAGGACCGATCGGGCGAAAATCAAGTCTTAGTTTAAAAAACTTTTTAGTTTTATGAGATATCGTAACCAATCTTAAAATATATGCATTTAAGTTAGTCTTATACATCCTTACCGAAGTTGGTTCAAATCGGTCCATTATATCATATAGCTGTCATAGGACCGATCGGGCGAAAATTTAGTCTTAGTATAAGAACTTTGTTGTTTTATGAGATATGATAACCAAACTAATAGAATATAAATAAAACTTGGCTTTATATATCCTGTCCAAAGTTGGTTCAAATCGGTCCACTATATCATATAGCTGTCATAGGATCGGGTGAAAATCAAGTCTTAGTATGAACAACTTGTTTTGTTTTTTTGAGATATCGTAACCAAACTGATAGAATATACATAAAACTTGGTTTTATATATCCTGTTCAAAGCTGGTTCAAATCGGACCACTATATCATATAGCTGTCATAGGACCGATCGGGCGAAAATCAAGTCTTAGTATAAAAAACTTTTTAGTTTTATGAGATATCGTAACCAATCTTAAAATATATGCATTTAAGTTAGTCTTATACATCCTTACCGAAGTTGGTTCAAATCGTTCCATTATATCATATAGCTGTCATAGGGCCGATCGGGCGAATATTTAGTCTTAGTATAAGAACTTTGTTGTTTTATGAGATATGATAACCAAACTAATAGAATATAAATAAAACTAGGTTTTATATATCCTGTTCAAAGTTGGTTTAAATTGGACCAATATATCATATTGCTGTCATAGGACCGATCGGGCGAAAATCTAGTCTTAGTATGAAAATCTTTTATGTTTATGAGACATTGTAACCAATATGATAGAATATGCGTTTAAGTTAACTAAATATTTTTTAATTTTTTCCATTATTAGTTTTTGCCATAGTAAGTACGGGGTGTCCGACAGTCGAGTATGCGCGACTGTAGCACCGGCCGACTAGTTTTAACAGCGACAATTAGAGAATCTGTTATCATGTAATTTTGTTAAAGAAAAGAATTGTTGTTTATTTGATGGCGTTCGCAACTTATCCCCAAGGTTGCTCAAATCTTTATTGAATGCGAAGGAATTTATTTTAAATGTTAACTTAAAAAAAATCAATAAATCCCCTGAAAATAATAAAAGCATATTCACGCTTGCTAAATTCATTATTGAGATTTGAAATACGTTCAAAAATTAAAAATAGATTTTTTTGCGATTGCTTTGTAACGCCGCTTACTTGATGCATCTTGGGGGTGGCATTCTCAATAAATGCTTCAATCATTTCCTTTGCTTCCATAGTTATCTTTGCTTCTAATTCATCCCTAATACCGGGAGCACAATTGTTTAAAACTTTGTAAACTTGCTCTCTATGCGGCAAGTTCACGTAAAGTAAATATGAAAAATCCTTGAACTCGTCGTCGGTTAAAGTATCTAGCTTTTCCCTAATTAAACCGACCAAAATCTTTAAATTCTTCAATTCTGTTCCATTGACTGCATCGCAAGATATAATTGTTTCTACTTCAATCATAAAGTACTTCATATAGCTGCGCTGCATTTCGAGATATGTCTCCTGAGCCAAGTTTTTTACTTCAATCAGGAAAGCTCTGTCCTCGTATTTTATGAGCTTAGATCTTATAAACATAAAGATATTTTCACTTCCATTCTTCACAAAATAATCGAAGGATTCAAAGAAAATTATATCAGATTGTCTTGTAGCATCGGTCACTTCTTGCAATATGGGACTGGCCTCTTTCTCAAATGATTTTAAGATTTTGCTGTTGCTCTGTACATATTTAACATGTTTATCTCCAAAAGCACCCTTTGTACATCTGTTAAGACTTTCTTGTAGATCCTTTTTAGGAATGTAGTGGTCATAAGACTTTGGAAGACTGTCCGCAAGTTTATCAACGTAGTTTAGTATTTCATTTTCCGTTATATTAAACCTTTCAGCATTCGACAAATCGAGCCAGTGTTGCCACTTTTCCAATTCAGTCTCATTCGCAGCCTTACAATCTACAACTTCCTTGGCTGCATATGTGCAAAATTCAAGTTTGTTTTGCATTATTAATTTGTACGTGTTCTCACACAGCAGTTCCACCTGCTTAATAAGCGACAAATCCTCCTGCGGTATGGCACTCACAAAGCTCTACATTGGGAGGTGAATTAGCTTAATATATTTCCAAACAATTGCAATTGTCGTAGTTACCCATAATGTAATTTGTATCAGCAGTAAACGACGCATCCTCGTGAAAACTTTAACTGAACTGTAGACATCATTGAAAGGTGTATTCCTTATATACCTGCTTGGGGGACAGCTTCATGTTGTATGTGAATACAGATATGTAATTGCAATACCCATTAACCTTGAAATGCCTGATATTATAAGCTAGAATACAAAATACAAATACGTATATTTTTAGCGGGGTTTTTATTATAATTTTGGTTAAGATCGAAAAACGAGTTGATGAATTCTAAAATAATTTTTTCTATTTATAGCTGCGAATGATTTAAATGCGTATAGTGTCCATTGGAGCGTGATACCGCTGGCTACAGGGTATCTGTTTGTCAATCACTTTCAAGTAGAACATTCTTCATTTGCAGGAAAAGTGGCCGGTTTCTCGTCTGCAACACGTCAAGTTGCCCCCCCTCAAATTTCTTCTACATATTCAAATCGGCAAGTTAGTTGCATACTAGTTTTTTTTTGCATAAAACTACTGTAATGGTGGCTTTCTTTTCAGTTGCAAACCATTAATCCCAAAACTGGTTAGATTATGAAAGTGATATTATTTTAAGTGATTTTATCTTAAAATTGAATGAAGCAACTGACAAACTAGTCAGAATGGGAGCAGACAAGCCCCTGATAGGCCCCGAACCGTTTTATGGTATAGGGAAACACTTAATCCGGGAGTACCTGCGTAAAGACGAGAAACGACTAACACAGTCGCATTGGGCGGAGACCACGGGTCCCAGACAAGCCAAACACCTTCTAAGCAACTACAACCTAAAGAGATTCAAACAAGTAATCTCATTGGGGAAGTATAGACTCAGGATACTCACCGGTCTACTGACATGGCATTGTAGACTGAGAAGTCACTTATCTAAACTTGGAATTGTAAGTAGAATTAATGGAAGAGCTATAGGCTCAAAAGGGGGCACAATAAAATTTATATATGTTTTACTTAATTAAAATATTTTATTAATCTAAATTTTAACCCGAATAGTGCTGAGCTACTTTGTTTCGATCTTTTTTATGAAACTTTCAGGACTTACATTCTTTGTTTTCGGCTGTGACTATATGGTCACGATAGCAACGTTAGCGGAGAGGTTTTCTTAATACAACAAAATACAAATATTTCCGAAAAAGTAAAATAATCAATAATATAGAAAAATACACTACTTTGATCACCTTTATCTCCGAGACTATAAGAGTTAAGGCAACCAAATTGGGGGACAATAATCTTAGAATGTTGACCATCATTAAGTTATTTTTTTAATTTGATCACACCCTCGTAAATTACATAAAATCTAACAACAAGAGCAATTGTAAGGCCTTACAGCCTTACGTCTTAGCACACATGATGGTGAATTGTGATGAATTTCATAAACGAATTTCATCGGGATCGGTTAATAAACAGAAAATATATTAAAGAAGATATGTTTTTTTTAGACCCCGTACTTAAAAAAAGTAAAAGTTTGTTTTAAAGAATATGTGCGTAACAGGCAGAACCTATAAAATTTTTATATTATACTTTATTTTGTTCGTCACAAAATTGGATATCAACTATTTTGGGGCTGAAAAAGGCTTTCGTCACTAGACTTTAACCTCATGTAAAGGTTATTTTTTTGATAAAATATTAAAAAAAAAATGTTCATGGCCCTATTAGCTGCAATCACTAAAATTTTACCCCTTCTACCTTCACCCCCTTATCTCGTGAACCAGGTGAGTTAACAATTATTTTAGTGTGCTATTTTGTGAGCTAGGATTTACCCTTTCGATCGGTATATAACTCGATTGATCGGACAGTCGTAGCAAATTTTCCATACTAGCTGTATATATTGCTAGTCGCCTCTCGCACCTTTCGTGCTGCTTTCGTCACAAGCGCGGACTGCCGTCCGCAGCGAAGGATGAGAGAAAAATTTATATATTTTCCGGTGTTATTATTATAATTCAGGTTCGATCAAGCTCGAACGTTGACTCGTACTCGTAATGATGTTTCCACTTTGGTTCAGCGATCGGGCCGTGCGACCCGAGCGTTTGATTCGAACGTAGTAGTTCTGGAGTCGTAATCGAGTTGACTTGTTCAGAAAATGTGCGATACAGATCACGCACTCTGAAGCGCTTACGCTGACAATGTTATGTATTTAAATTTGTATAAAAAGAGTGCTTTATTTTAGAGGTAAACAACTTCGAATTATAATAAAACATAAGAAAATCGTTTTAATGTCAGTCAATTTGGCTTTATTAAAAGGATAATTTTATGCCATTAATGTTTAAATATGATTTCCGGCATGTGACCGCTGCGGCTGGCTACACTGAAAAAAAAGACCAACTTCTAAAATCAAGAACATTCATCTTAAATATTTTGTTCTTAAAATAAGATTATTTTAAGACCAAATTACTAAAACTAAGATTATTAATCTAAAAATTCTTAAAATCTTCATATAAGAATAAAAATCTTAAGTTTTTAGGAAAGTATAAATAGGTACTATTTCGTATCAAACAAATGATGGCACCGTGGCTCTCTGGTTAGAGAGGCCGCTTCAAAGCAGTAGGCGGCGGTAAAACAAATTAAAATAACATTTATAAAATTACTAAAACAGAATAAAATATAAATAAATCAAAATTTAAAAATAAAAAAATAATTTTCAATTATTTTATTTTTTGATTTTAATTTTAAGAACATTTATTCTTAAAATAAGAACTTGGTCTTATTTAAAATGTTCTTAAAATCAAGATGTGTTCTCTTAATTCAAGAATTTGATGTTCTCGACGCATTTTTTAGACCAAAAATCTTAGTTCTGAGACCAAAATCTTGATTTTAGAACATTTTTTTTATCAGTGTATATAGCCAAGTGCGCGATATCTCATCCACATTCATGGCATCCAATTCGGGAACAAAATTGTCGGTTATCATGGCTCTCCACCGGTTTCCATTAAAGGTAACTGACTCTCCAGTATCATTTCGGAAAAAGTATGGCCCAATGGCTCCACCAGCCCATAGAGCATACCAAGCAGTCAGTTTTTGTGGATGTAATGGCGTCTCAAGCGTCTTATGTGGATTATTTTCACTCCAAATGCGGCAATTTTGCTTGTTGACGTAGCCATTCAACCAAAAATGAGCCTCATCACTGAACAAAATTAAAAATTTTTAAAAATTACACCTTAAGTTTCGTCAAAATTTTTAAATAAACCTTACAATTAACTTCTATAAATAAATTAATAATAATTAGTGTCTTTCGTTTAATTAACTTAAAAAATGCAGTCAGTAAAATGTTTAAAGCATAACTTAAATTTAAAGTGCATAAATAATATTTATTATTAATAACACATTTTTTTAAATATTTTCAACATAAAATAATTCATATATTTTCAATTATTATTTCTTTGTCATACAATTTATTTTGCCATTCAATAATAATTTTAATACTAACTAACTAACAAGGGTACAAAAATAAACATACGCGTATGTATATGCATAACCAAACCATGCGCACAGCCATACGCATACCCATACTTATACCCATACCCATTTAGATACCCAAAACCGATACCCATGCTCATACCCATACCCATATTGCATACCCAAAAGCCGACACTCGTTCGCATACGCATACCCATACCCGTTCGTGTACCATTATCAATCTGATCGTTTGAACAAAATGAGTAAGCATCAAATTAAGTTAGCCTGCCGGCTCGATCAATACTCGTGGTTGAACAAAAACAAACGAACACAAACGGTCATGAACACAAACGGGCAATGTGTTCGAACTGAGCGTTCGAGCCGAGCGTTCGAACCGAGCGCTCAGCTCGAACGGTCCGCTCCTGTCGCTTAACCAAAGCGATAAAATCATAACGAGTTCGAGTCAATGTTCGAGAATGATCGAACATTTCATACCCGTTGCAGTTCTCTGGTACATTAGGGTGGAGTTAATTAGACTTTTTTTTATTTTCGAAAACGCTGTATCATCAATGGATGACACGATATAAAAGCAATATCTGTAAAAAAAATCCATTTTTTTAGGTCATTTTTGGGATTTTGGGGAATCGGTCAAAATAGGAATTTACTGACTGCATTTTTTTAAGTAAATTAAACGAAAGAAACTAACTATTATTAACTTATTTCTAGAAGTTAACTTTAAGGTTTATTTAAAATTATTAACCAAACTATATGTAGTTGTAAATTTAATTTACCTAATCCTAAAAGTTATTCTTATTAAAGCAAAAAGTGAAATTTTATATTTTCTTAGACCTGTACTATACATACTATTTCTTTTATATACACATTTTAGTGTAAAAGTAAACACCGCGCGTGCTCGCTATTGGGCGCTCTGTCGAACACTAGTTAAACACAGGCACTCAAGCTCATACCCATACCCATTTAGATACCCAAAACCGATACCCATGCTCATACCCATACCCAAACCTGATTGCAAACCCAAAAGCCGACACTCGTTCGCATACCCATACCCGTGCTTGCATACCCATACCCAAGCATACCCAAGCTGGAAATATACCCAAACCAAAACTTGGCTTTGGGTATCGTGACAAAAGAACCTCAATGAGTAGTTCGTAAACAAATATTCACGCTCGATACTCGATCGTAAACAGAGAGGCGCGAAACCCGATCGAACACGTTGCGCCCGAGCCGCTGAGTTGATTTGGTAGAGCTTTTTGCACACATGACCGATCATACTCGAACATACCCATTGCAGCTCTCTGATATACACATACATGTATGTACTTAAGTATAAGCAGCTTATAATTAATTATACACAAATATAAACGTTTTAAGCATATATACTTTTTGCATTTAAAGGGTGTTTCTTGTAGAGGTTGGGTTTTCGAGTAGAGATAAAGCTGACATTTTTTGCTAAATCTGGCAGCTCTAGTGTCATTTATGTTCAGTTTGATTTGCCATTTTATCATGAACAAGTTGACAAAAGAACTACGCTTTTTATATTAAACTTTATTTTTTTGTCACAAAATTGGATATCAGAAATTTTTTGAGCTGGAATATGCTTTTGTCACTAGACTCTTACATCGTGTACATGTTTTTTTTTATGGTTTCTTCTACACTCATAATTTAGATATTAAATTGAAAATCGATCGTCACAAAGTTGGATATCAGAAGTTTTGTGTCATCTAGACATTTACTTCGTGAAGAGGTTTTTTTTTAGAAGATATATTTTGTTTTTGTTTTATAAAGTAATTTTCTTCCTTCACCACACACCTTTCGATCTCCACAATGAAACAAGTCCAATAGCGTGTGAGCAATCTGAGAAGATAACAACGTTGGATCTCACTTTCCCCTTGACGAAAAAGTTCTAAATGCTATAGAAATTTTGATTTTAGGTCTTGTGGTCTCTAAGACAATCACTTGCTTTCAAACGCCACAGGTTTTCGTTGGGTGAATTTCACTAATGTTCTGTGGTTCTCATATCTTTGAAAAACATAAGACGTAATTTCTTAATACAGGCATTTTCACAGAACGGTCACTAAATGATAAATTAAGTTTTTCTATATTTTTGACCGTTTTTTTTTTAAATGGACCTCCAAAATAAAGAGTATGTAGTAAAACTTTTATTTGACAAAATCTCTTTTCAGCTTTACAAAGTTAGTGAAAATGCAATGAAAACACTACAATTCTGATATAAAAGTTGTTTATGTTAATTACTAAAAAATTTAATATAAGTATGTCAATTTATGCATTCATCAAATCTCAATAAAACATACAGCAACTTAAGTTATGTCACGTCGATGTATCGTTCCTATGGCAGCTATACGACATAGTTAACCGATTTAACAGACGGACATGGCTCAATCGACTCGGGTATAGATCATAATCAAGAATATATATACTTTGAGGGGTCTGCATGTAACAGGCAGAAGGGGACGGCCTGTTACATGCATTCTGCCAAACACATTATACCCTTTTTTGCCCATTTTTAATGGGCTCTGGGTATAAGAAACGGAAAAGGATTAAAAATTAAAATGACATTTTGCTAATGATTCTACGTAACGTAACGTCATCGAAAATTTTTTCGTATATATTTTAATCCAAAATATCGATTGTTTTCATCTTAATCACCAAATATATTTAAACTGTTTGGCAATTTAAATGTAAAAAATGTAATAATTTGCCTTTTTTGATTATGTCTCATTTTGGCGAACGAATGCTTACTAAAAACCGGATTGCATATATATTAAAATATGTGATGTGAGGAGATTTTATTTATTAAATACAGTAGGCAACAAAGTTGACTTTATTTTCTAGTATCATAAAACACACTCATTTTTTTTTACATATGGAACCCAAGATAACAAAAAACAACTTTTAAAATTTATCTATGGTAGAGATAACTTTTAAAAACCATAATTTCTCATTAACCAAGATTTTCTGAATTCAAAAATGGATAGCTGTAAAACCGCTGGCTAGAATGTTAAACGGTGTATTACGAATATATTCATTGGGTTTCAGAAAATGTAAGCAGATAAAAAATAACCAAAATCCAATACTTTTATAATATTATTATAAACATTATTCTTTTAGGCTCTTCATCTTTTCCAAGTAGTCCGCATTTAAATATAAAATATGCCTCACACTTCTACTACCCCTTGAACCATTGAGATACCAATACAAAACATTTAGTAAATCAAATTTTATAACAATTACGAACTGCAAATTAAATCAGGCAGACAAAGTTGACAAATCAAACTAATATATCAAAATAGCGAAATATCAAATGGTTGGGAACGGATTTGGGTTTGGCAACAGGCTCGGGTGCTGATAGAATCGTTGAAAATGCCAGCAAATTACAAGCTGCCCCCTCATGAAAATCATCATGTGCACATATTTCGATGTAATTTAATATGTGGCACGCGTTTGTGAAACTTTTTTTTTTGTAGTTGTTATTCACAGGATATGCTCCGACTCTCAGCACTCGGCTCGACAGTGGCACAATTGTTGGCAATGAGAGCAATTGTGTTGTGTGTGTTGAGAGGGCACATTGGGTAGGTGGAAGGTGGTAAATGGCAAGGGGTAGGGGGATGTTGAATTGCTGGCAACTGGTAATTGTATTTGTTAGTGCTCTAATTATTTGGGGAGGGGGCAAAAGGTTACTATGCCTAGGATAACAACAAGAGGCATTTAATAAGCAATGCCCTCGAAAAACTGAAAAGTCCCTCGAAACGTGCTAAAACTTTGAGCTCTGTTAAAGGGCGGACAAAAGGTTCCGCCCAGCGTTTAATTGACTAAAGTTCCAGCTCTTCAGCGGGTTATGTAGAGAGCCTACAATTAAGATTGTTGCGATTTGTTGCTCTATATAATACTGTACAGGCATTTTAAACCATAATTTATACTATCATTGTTATATCTTGTATATTGGGTAATGAATACAAAAGTCTATCAAGATCATTTGTATATAACATATATGACAGTGTCAATTTAAATAAACACTGCTTATAATCTTAAATTTCTAATAGTTATTTAAGATTCTAGATCTTAAACACCCATTAGTTTCTCGATCGAAGGAAGTGGAAGGAAGCCTGTGACCTGACAGCAAGGATGTTGCCACTTGTTTCAAGACCCTTCTCTCGAATAAACAAAGTACCCCTAGCTGAGAAAAGTTTACATTACTCGTTTCAGAAGTTAATTTACCGAGAATCAAACTCAATTGCGGATGCAACATTCGAGGCATCTGAGAAGCCGACGCCATTCACGAACTGTAACCTGATCTTTGACACACTTCAGCTTTGATTTCAGGGAATTATGCAAAAAAAAAAAAAACCGATCGAAACCAGACTGAAAACAATGCGACGTCCTCGCATCTCAAAAGGATTTGCCATGCAAACTGACACAAAATGTTGTAATTGCCATAAGACAGACGACCCGTGGAAGTGGCACCCCTCCCGAGTTAACCGCAAATTGCCATGCAATACGATGCTACATTTTTATTATTATAAAAATCAGGCTTAGCACGTCTGATAGACACGTGCAGCGGCATTGTTAAGAATTAAGTTCCGCAAAATACTTCTCAAACTACGAAAATCAATAGTAATTACAACAAAAAGGAATAAAATAAAAGGACTTTAGAAATTGTCTTAGAATGGACTTTAAACATTTTTAACACATTCGCTCTTCCGCACGTTCATGTCAAATGAAGAACAATAGAACTGAAGATGTCAGTTCCGGGGCGCTGATTAAGTGCCCCCAACAGGCAGCTTTCGTCAGATACTATGCACACTACGTTGAAGACGCACTCCTGCATTACGGAGCTCAATGGTAGAATGCAAAACATACCTGGGCCCTTAGATGAAAACAGAATGACAGAGATTTAAGCTAAAGCGACTAATTGCATGACATAAATACACTGGGACAAATTTAGTTTGCAATTGTAAATGAAAAGCTTCAAAAGTGTTTATTTGAAATGTAATAGTTTGCATCTCACGGAAAGAAAGGAGGAACAGATTTATAACATAGCATGAAATTATTGTAATTTATTATAATAACATTTTTATTAAAATTATTTATAATTATAAGAGTATTTTAATGTGAAATCTATAGAAAGATTTTAAATTTACTCTTTATGAATATTGCTTTATTTAAAACCAGGAATTAAATTCGTAATCGTAACCGCAACTCCTAACCGGTATTAACCGCTTCAAATTGGTAGCCGTAACTGAAACCCTATCGGAAACAAGTGTTTTTTATACCGAAACCGAAAATCCGAAATTAATCAAACGGAAATAACCAGCTAGTAACCGATTCATGTATAACGGTTAGTTTTGGTTAAGTCAATCATTAAATTCATTTGATAATTGGTAATCAACGATTTTCAAACTAATTTTGATTTTAAAGTTGAATATTCATATTATCAACTAGTTTTTTTTTTAGAAAGCAAACAAGTTTTGAACATTACATTTCCACCATACATTTCGTTTTTTATGTGAACCGAAATCATATCGGTATTTTGAAACTGAAATATAGTACACTGAAAAAATAGACCAAATTTCTAAAATCAAGAACATTCATCTTAAAAAAAGATTATTTTAAGACCTAATTACTAAAACTAAGATTAATAATTTAAAAAATCTCAAAATCTTAATATAAGATATAAAATCTTTAATTGTTAGCAAGGTATAAATATGTACTATTTTATGTGAAATAATTGGTGGCCCCGTGGCGCTCTAAATAGAGACATTACTTTAGTTGTGAAGCAGTAGGCGCCGGTTCGAATCCCATTAGTAACAAATTAAATTAACATTTATAAAATTACTAAGACCGAATTAAATGAGTATATAAATCAAAATAAAAAAAAAAAAACATAAATATAAAAAATCATTTTTATTTTTTAATTTTAAGAACATTTACTCTTAAAATAAGAGTTTGGTCTTATTTGAAAAAACAAGACATGTTCCCTTAATTTAAGATTTTCATGTTCTCGACGCATTTTTTAGACCAAAAATCTTATTTCTTAGACCAAAATCTTGATTTTAGAAAATTTTTTTTATCAGTATACAAAAATTAGTAACCGATAAGAGATTTTGATTGACTGAGAACCCAAAACCAAAATACAAACTTGCCGAAACACTAACTTAAACCGATATTCGATTCGACTTAATACCCTGTTTTAAACACAATAACAAGAACTCGAAAATCTGTAAGAAAGCAATTCATATATTAAAAATTGTAATTGTATCGCCTGTTTGACGTCAGTGTAATTGCCTGTAGAGTTACGCTGCTCTGTATAGATAGCGTTCTCTATATTCATACATATGTATATACATCTAATGTGCCCGCTTTAGGGCTTTAACCTAATAATGATGTTCGACTTACTTTGCGTGACTTATTTTATTAATAAAACGAGCAAATTTGTCTTGCTTTTTGGTCGCATCCATGACATAAACACACATACAGACTGCTCGTTGCTGTCGTTATTGTTTTTCACACACACACATACACATACACTCAGAAAAGCTTCTCCTACCCCTAGCCATACATATTGCTTGACGCTGCGCACAGGACAAGGACAAACAGTTGTTGGTCTGGCAACCCCAAAGCGCAAAGCCTTATGATTGGCTGCGCAAAGGCGAAAGACACACCCTCTGGTGACGAGTCCGTTAGCTGCTGTTTTTGGTGGACTTTTATTTTCGGATGGGTCGTGTATGGCTATGCCAAGTGATTGAATTACTGACAAGTATTTTGTGCCTAATTGCCTCAGCTTAGTCTACCAGAGGAGATATGGACTGAGGGGTGGGGTAGGAGTAGGTGAAGAGGAAGGGGACAAAATGAGGCTTCATTAGGCGCAAGTCGTTGATGAGGTACAGTTGTACAAGCATGTGAATAGCGCCTTTAGCAGCAGCAGCAGCTAACTGTCAATGCCTCGACATAATATTACGCATACGCCGCATAAGCCAGCCAGGCAGACAAGCAGACAGTCACCGAGACAGAGAGTCTGGTAGCTCCGCCATCAATCAATAAATTAATTATAATAATTGTGGCATTTAATGAATTTAATGCATGCACATCAAGTCAACAACACAATGGCGGCCATGACACGTTAATTATGGGCAAAATGGCGACTGCAAACCGCCAAAGTCAGCGTAGCGTCGCAGTCGACAGCGGCAGCAGCAGAAGCAAACGGCAGCGACAGCGAAAACGGTTGCAACTGTTGGCAATTTATATATTTGCGGTTAGCAAGGACCAATTGAGCAAAGATAACCCAGTTAAATCAGAATGAATATCTATATATATTGGGATACATATAAAAATATATATACATATGCATCTGTGTATCTGATAAATAGGTAAAATGCCAGCATTATGGCTAGAAATCAAGCGCTGCAAATGGCTAAATTGCATTGTCGTTTGAGCTGACTACTTGCGTGGTAGAGTAGTTGACGTAGTGCGAGGGAGACAACCATATGCTATACATGCAAATGGGGGTGTGTTTTTATACACACATACAAATACACATATATAATATGTATATGTTGACTTTTTGGGCGCCTCTAAGCGACAGCATGAGCACCGCAACAACTGCATTGGCAACTTTGGGGGTGAGTTGTGTGTCGTGTGTTGCAAGTCTGGCATGATGTTGCCCCTTTCAGCTCAGCTCAGGGCCTGGGCTTGTCGTTGCTCGTTTAGAGCGATTTGCTGGTTGATGTGCGGTGATTGCTGCAAACTCAACGCGACCGTCAACGAGTAAACAACATAAGCGCGACGGCAATACCAGAACATCTACCAAAGCAGGACATGTCAGCGCTTAATGAGAACAGTGCCAGCGCTAACGCCAACGCCCGAGCCGACGCCAGCCCAGTAACAACATCAGCATCAGCATCAGCAGCGGCAGCAGCGACTGTTGCCAATAGTAAAAGCCCCGCCACAACGACCACAATGTTAGCCACAAAAACGCCATTTTCCATTGAGCATATATTATTTCAAAATTTAAATACAGCCAGCAACAACAACAGCCATAACAAAAACAACAACAATAACAGTAGCAACAACAATCAAAAGTTCAACAAATATACAGTGAAAAGTGCCAGAAGTAGTGGCAGTTCCAATACAAATGCCAATAACAATTCCATCTCGACATCAAGTGCCAGTGCATATGATAATAATAAATATCCAAGTGCCACATCTGCGACGGTGTCCAATCGACCAGCAATCAGTCCCAGCCATTCAACGTCGGCGTATGCCAGCGAGGATTATGTAAAGTCCTTGCACAGCCAACGGTACTTAAATCAAAATACAATTATCGCTTGATATTAAGAATCAATCTAAATTAGCATATTACTCAAATTGCAATCTTATCTTATCACTTATCTCGTCAATTTTAATTTTAGTTTGATTCAATTTCATTTCAAGTAACTGCTTTAAAAATAACATTAACCAACTTATTTAGAAACCAAAAATTATTTTACTTTTTTAATATAATTTCAACTGCTTAAGGTCTTTAAAACAAGTTTAATAAGATAAAATATTCATATTAACTTTATACGAGACTTAAGATATAAATATTTGCGTGCATTGCTTTGCTCAAATCAATTAATTACTATCTGTATGTATATGAATTTAACCAAAAACTACAATTTTTTTAAAATTTTTTTCTAAAAACACTTTCAAGTTGCTTATTTAAGCAATTCACACATGAATTTACTCACTATAATGGGCACAGACATTTGAGTAAATTGAATTATCCCATTATTATGCCGGTTTTCTTAAAATTTTAGTTCCAAACTGGAGTTTATCTATTATAACGTATATATGACGAAATCCCTTTTCCGGCATAAAAAATAAATATAAAAAAAACCCAAGAAAACACTTCAATTTTGATATACAATTTCGAAAAAGAGAATATACATAAGTATATAACCTTATGCATACTTATTAAATTATATTTAAAATCATCGAGAAATTTATGTAACGTACTTGTAATTTTAATTCCAAAAAAAATCGACAAAAGCTTTTCAAATTCAAAAGCCTCTAAAACTAACTTACATTACAGTTTTGCGTTTTTCAATTCCAATTCAAAACCAACTTTAATTTTTGTACCTCAGCGTCATCACATATTTTTCCTTATACCTT
The DNA here is from genome assembly GCF_004354385.1 of Drosophila innubila. Taxonomy (NCBI): domain Eukaryota; kingdom Metazoa; phylum Arthropoda; class Insecta; order Diptera; family Drosophilidae; genus Drosophila; species Drosophila innubila. The sequence continues at coordinate 27,592,604 of NW_022995372.1, forward strand.
TTAACAAAGTTGTGGAAATGCCTATATATATATATGTGGGCTCCAAATATCTCTAAAGCTTTTCAACACAGTTATTTTAGAAACAATCAAACGAAATTTCGGTGTTTCTGAAATGTGAAAGATTCAATCAATTAATTTAAAATTTGTGAAGTAAATTATTACAAAATTCAGTTTAATATAAAAATTTTAAATAAAACTATAACTTAATAAAAAAAATTTTTTTTAAAATTGGCACTATGCACTGTGCGCAAAAAGGGTAAGCTTCTTTGTACATAAAAATTAGTTTTTGCTAATTATTTTATTAATTTATATTTTTAAATAAAATTTTTGTATTAAACTGAATTTTGTTCGTCACAAAATTGGATATCAGAAATTTTGGGGCTAGAAATTGCTTTCGTCACTAGACTTTTACCTCGTGTGGAGGTTTAAGCTACACAAGCGCCCTTGAACACACCTTTTCAAAGATATATAGAACATATCTGTAGCTTGTATAGTTTAGAAATACCGTTTTCCCGCTAAGCTAGCGGTTTTTTTTAAAAAGTCCAGCTATCGGATCTGGATGAACGAGGTATTAATCGACTCGTATTTTTAATAACCGCCCCATTTGCTGCAATCATTTAAATTTTGCCCCGCCCACTAACACCCCCTTATCTCACGACCCAGGTGAGTTAGAAAATGTATGCCATTTTGTAAGTTAGGACTAGACCTTTCGATCGGTATATAACTCGATCTGATCGGACAGTCATAGCAAATTTTCAAAATTAGCTGCATATATTTCAGTCGCCTTTCGCACCCTTCGTGCTGCTTTCGTCACTAGCGCGAACTGCTGTCCGCAGTAGAGTTGTATCGAATCGTTCGGACTAAGATCTATTGAACTAATCCCTAAAGTGAACTAACGAGCTAAATCCCTGATTGTAGGTCATTTAGTTTAGTAAATAGATCCCAATAAATTTCCTTGGTTGATTCGAATCCCATTACTCTCGCTAGAGACACACTGTTAATAATATATATTAATTATGGTTTTAGATTTTAGATTTTTTTTTTTTTCATAAAATAAATATTAAATTCATAATTTTATAAAAAATTAGTAAATTGTTTGATAACAGATATAAAAATTAAAGCCTAAATGAAATTCTGTTTCATATGGTAATTTGTTATAAACAAATATAAACTTCCTGAAATCAATTTCAATGCCATGGTAAGCGTTCCTCAAACAAACTCAGTTGAAATCTATTCACTGAAGGAACTATATGGGATCTATTCACTGAACGAACGAAGTATATGAAAGATTAGTGCGTTCATCGAAAATTGAACTACTGAACTAAATCCTTCAATTGATCTACGATGAAGAACTCTAGTTGTTAAACAAAGTATCTGCAGTGATACTTAAAACCCATAATTTTCGTAATATGTATTTATCCGATCTTGATGCGACTAAGAAGAATATAATATACAAATAAACAAGAACGCTAACCATTAAATAGAACGTGCACTCAGATAGACGGCTGTTGCTGCTGATCAAGAATATAAATTCTTTATATTCTTCTTCTTCCTGCTACTTTAAACCGAGATTAAAATCAAAATGTAAAAATCGAAGAAAAAAATCCATAAAATCCATACGTCCGTTTATTAAAAATTTTATATCGATTCGATGACAATTTCAACTTTTAAATTTGTATACTTTAGTATATAAAATAGAATTATAATGAAGGTAAAATTCGACTCCGGCGTGATTTTTACTCAAGCGGTTGCTAAGCTCGTAAATTACAAAGTTAATTCATTTAGAAAAGTTCCGATTGAGGGTCATTTTTTTTGGTCGTGCATTAAAAATTGATCGACGGAACTTAATTCTTCAAATCAACTTCGATTGGAAATCTCCAATGTGTTGTGGATTTCTCAGGAAAATCTATTTTATTCACTTGAGTGATTGTCAAAAAAAATCTAGTTAGTTAAAGTAGTTTAAAATTGCATCCGCGAAGATCGAGCTGTAGATTTGTCGATATATTTTCACATAACTATCTCTACAAGCAACAAGAAAGAAATGTAGTACCCATTCTTGTTTATTGTTATATATATTTATATAGGTCATTATAGAGAAGTCCTATTTAAAACTAGTCGGAATGGCTTTAGTCGAGACCCCAATTATAGGAATATCTGGTACATACTTTTAGAAGCTTGTATTGCTTTAATTATTAAAACCCTTAATTAGCCATTACTGTAATTGACCGATCTTGCAGCGATTAAGTGGGATAATAGATAATCATAATAGATAACGATAAGTGACCACAAAAAACATGTTATTTGAAAAACTGTAGGTGCGGCGGTCTTTCGCGGTTTTCGAGGACGGAAGGGGGCTTGGCAAAAATGTAAAACATACTTGACCTGCTCCAACGTCATTGAAGTCTGTGTGTCAAATTTGGTTGCTCTATCTCTAATATTCTCGGAGATCTAGGCGCTCACACAGACGGACATGGCTATATCGACTCGGCTGTTGATGCTGATCAAGAATACATATACTTTATAGAGTCTGAGATGCTTCCTTCTCACTGTTACATACATTTCAACGAACACATTATACCCTTTTACTTATTTTTTAAATAACATGAATAAAAACTAGATTGCATAGAATCAGACGCGAAGAAGGAAATTTTTATTTCGACTCAGCTCGTCGTCCCGTTAGTTGACCACCGCTTCTTTAATAAGTTTCACATTTTTAAACAAAGAAAAAATTATAGCATTTTAAGCTACTGAAATCAATTGCTTTTGCGTTAGAGAAAATGTCGAAAACTCGACTATTGCGTAATTGATTTTAAAGTACTTTAACTCGACATTTTTCTGACTCACTGGATTTTGTTCATTGTTGTTATATTGCAGAATTATTTTCAGTACTTAATTTTTTATTGAACAACCATTTTTTTTTATTTATTTATATTTTATAGATTTTCGATTTTACATTTCGATATAAAACTCCACTCAATCAGGGGTGCCACAGAAATCGAAACCAACGGTGAAAAAAACTCCATACATTTTTTATAGATTTTGGGCTAGTTTTGATTTTTGTGGCACCCATGCATATTTGGATTAAGAACTCGAGCTTTAATAGTGTTGTATTTTGTTTGAAGATTTAGAAAATGCTCTTAAATTATAAATGTATAATTATATAAAGTCAATATTTTACAAAACTTTTAATTCTAAGTAATGAATTTTCTTTCAAGTAATTATGTATATTAAGCTAGCAGGAAAGATCACAGTAGGGCGAGTTCAACTAGGAAAAAGTTATAACAAAAAAAATATGTTAAACACATAAAATCGCATTTTAATCTAAAATATGAACCCTCTAACGGGTAAGACCGTCTGTAGACGGTCTTCCGTTTTTTTATTATAAATGGAAACTAATAAATTTTTCTTTTCGAGTTTATTTATTTTGAGTTAAGAATTGATTTTCTGACGTTTTTAAATTCACGTGATTATTTTCCAATGAACGGTTTTTTTTACAGAATTCTGTTAAACATTAAAATTGTAAAAAAAATTTAATTATAACCAAATAAATGCAGTTTCAATCGCAAAAAAAAAAAATATATATATATTGACTAAGTCCATCGATTTGTGAATTAGACTGCTAGTAGGTAATATTATTCTCTTATGTTTTGTAAAAAAATAAATACAAAAATTCAAATTGAAGTGTTGTTAAAAAGCGAAGACCATTTGTAGACGGTCTTGTCGAGTTGATAATCACAAATATAACTATTAACATGCAATTTTCTTAAATTTAAGTGTCTATTATTTATAAAATATATTAATTTATAAGCAATTTTAAAAGAACAATTGCTTGAGTTGGTAGATTCTGTAGAAGCGATCATAAGTTTAGCAGTTTTAATAGTGATGGGACTCCGATTTTGTTGTCGACAACAACACAATCTAGAAACCCAGACTATTCCGAAATGGAAAATTGGAAAATTGGATTTCTTCAAGATTTAAGCCGCTCGTACACTCAGAGCAAAAGCACTGCACTATGGTAGGATGCAGAAGCTATATATAGAAATCAGTTGCCTCCAATTAAATGAGGAATACAATAATCCCATTTTAAGGAGTCCCTTTGATGAATGGCCTTATGGGCAGTTACAGTCCAAAGACGAAGAGCAAAAACATTAAGAAAGCTATTCTACTATATGACGAGTGACTTTTCTTTAATTTCGTGACATCAGATAAAGATATGCTAATGAAATCATTTTCCAATTTGGTTGGATGAAAAGGAAAATAGCATATAGTCAATATTTTGGTAGAAGTAAATGCTCAATTTATACAAATCAGTCTCTCAAAATTCTTTTTGGGACTACTATTACAAAAATAAATATATTTTAAGACATCTAACTTAAAAAAAATACCTGTAAATAAGGATTTTTCACATATTACATATATATGATATATTTTATAATAGACACTTAAATTTAAGTAAATTGCATATTATTATGGTCTTATAAGAGATTACCAACTAAAAAAAACACTTTAGAAGCAAAAAATAGCAAAAGTTGCGTGCGTGATTTCCTTTTGATGCAAGCGATGTTTTTTTCCGCTCAAACCGAAAGGACCGTCTACAGACGTTCTGCAGTATTTTGCACCTACCGGAACCATAACCAAAACATTTGTACCGGTACGCTTTCGGCACACTTTCTTAAAAAGAGCCTATTGTAAATAATTAATTGTTTCGGGACGTTACGGAACCGAAACCGAAATTGTTATTTGTTTCGGTTGGATACCCTGGTTTAATCAATGAAATAATGCGCTTAAATTCTTAAGGTATTGATTGATTGAATGGGAGAGAAGGAAGTTATTTCTTGATTCCTAAAATGCTAAGAGAGTATTAATAATATTAGGTAATATAACCTTATTTACAGTGCCCATCAACAACGTGCTGCCGCCTCACATTATGGGCATCCGTCTTCTGGACCAAACTCAGAATCGAATTTATCACAAATGACGTCTGGACCTGCCGCACCTCCAGCCCCACCACCGCCGCCACCGCCGCCAGCACCTACAGGAAGTGGACCAAGTGGAGTTCTGTACCCTAGTGCAGGCTATAGTGATCACGGCTTCCTGCAAATGACACTGGGATATCTGTCGCCATCGTCGGGCACATACAAGTCGGTGGATCCCTACTTTTTGTCCCAAGGTATGTCCTAGGGTCCGTGTCAATGGCCATTAGCAACACCAAAAGTTTTTTGGGTGCCGAAGACAATTATAAAACAACTACTCAGTATAATGCAATTAATGTGACGCTAACTTTGCAGCCAGCTTGTTCGGAGGAGCGCCTTTCTTTGGGGCGCCTGGCTGTGTGCCGGAGCTGGCGCTGGGTCTTGGCATGGGTGTGAATGCATTACGTCATTGCCGACGGCGCAAGGCACGCACTGTGTTCAGTGACCCGCAGCTGTCGGGTCTGGAGAAACGTTTCGAGGCGCAGCGATATCTATCGACACCGGAGCGAGTGGAACTGGCGACGGCGTTAGGACTGAGTGAGACACAGGTCAAGACGTGGTTCCAGAACCGTCGCATGAAGCACAAGAAGCAGCTGCGACGACGCGACAATGCCAATGGTAAGTGGGCAAGACAACTTTCTTTGTAGAACTTTCATGCTTTTGGCCAATTAGCCGCAAGCCTTTTTGGCCCTTGGCCCGTTGCCTTTCTGACTGACGAAAGCTTTCTTAAAGTTTTCACAAATCAAATTAGCTGAAAAATTTCTCAAATTTGTGCCCTGTCTCCCCCTTCCCCAGAGCCCGTTGACTTCTCACGCACAGAGCACAGTGGCAAGCATCAAAATGAAGCCTCCAACGGATCTGGCTCCACAGACTCCAAGCAATCCAAGCTGGCAATGGGTGGGTCACAACCTTCAACCACCCAACAGCAGCAGCTGAAAATGTGCTTCCTGCAACATGGCTACTCAACGGATGACTACTCTGATTTGGAGGCCGACAGTGAGGATGACGATAACTCCAGCGATGTGGACATTGTGGGAGATACCAAATTATATCAACTTACATAGGTCACAGCTAGCTCTAGATTGTCAATAAGTTGACCATATTCAGACATCTAAATGATATAAATATGCCTAATTTACATATAGGGAGTTGTTTAATATACCCAAAATTTTCGATCATGGCCGTATTATTTTGTATATTTTGGTATCTAGATTTATACATATTAATGGAAATGTTACGATGTATAAATCCAAGGCCATATGAATTTACCACAAGCTCGTTCTTTATTGAATCGTATATATTTTTCTGCACATTTCTGGTATTTTCGTTCGGTATTATTCAGTTTGTGAATATTATTGATGTTAAGCCCGAGCTGTAACAAAAAAAATAACTATAATGATAATAATAATCTAATTCGCTATAATATTACACAAAGTTTCAAAAGATGCTATTTACTTTACCTTTTTTATTTATTAAATTTCTGCGTTCTATTATATATCTTTACAAATAATTTTACTGTAAATATTGATCGTAATTAGATCACGATGGAGCGTCAATCTAGTCACAGTTATACTTAAGAAATCTATTATCTATTAAACATTTAAAACTTATTGATTCGTATTCAAGTACTTCCAATTCTTCCCCTCTCTCTCTCTCACTCTCTTTCTCTAACAGTATCTATATGTCTTGATGTGTTAGCAAACTTAGAATTACTGCTTTTCAATAAAAAGTCATGTGCAAAATGAACGGTTCTTAAATATTTTCCATTTTCCCTTCATTGAGTTCCTGTGGGCGAGTCCGCTGGGCAATCAAATCCAATTGAGGACCAACAAAAAGTTGCCTATAATCAGGTTAAACTGCGACTTTTTTGTATAGGGTTGAAAAGGCAGCACCACGCCCACTCTCAAGCCCTGCGCATGCAGCAAAGGAAGCATGGTGAAGATGAGGGTGAAGTCCTGAAGTGCCCCTTAACAATGGCAAAATAATTGCGGGTTATTAGCAAGCCATTTAGTGAAACACTTTGTTGCAAGTCGCAACACAAAGTGGTTGCATGCTTTCAATTGATTTGAGGCATTAAGGATGCCGCTGCCATTTCCTGGATACCTATTGATACCTCCTTCAGTTGATCATATGCTTTTTGTTAAGGAAATTTCGATTAAATTCGAAGAACCCAGTCTTCTATTCGGAAATATAAATATGTAAATCCTTTGCTGCATCATAGCATGATAAGTATAAATTAAAATAAAAAAAAAATTGTTTGAGAAATTTGTTTGTTACTATGAGCCCCATGGGTTTCACAGAACTTTTAAAAATTTGTCACTTACCTTTCCGCCTCCAAAAACTACAAAAATATATTATCCCTCCACAAGCTTGAAGACAGAAAGCTTTTTTAGTCCCCGTACCTAAAATGAAGTACCCGAACTTGAGTTTGTTTTAAGGAATATGTGCGTAACAGGCAGAAGTAGGCAGACCCTATAAAGTATATATATTCTTGATCAGCATCAAAAGCCAAGTCGATATAGCAATATCCGTCTGTCCGTCTGTCTGTCCGTCCGTCTGTATGAACATCTAGATCTCAGAGACTATAAGAGCTGGAGACACCAAAGTTGGTATGAAAGTTCCGCTATATTGCAAGCAGATCAAGTTTGTTTCAGACTTTGGCGGTAAAGGGGGAGTACCGCCTAAAAACCGACATAGAGAATTTCATATCCAAATTACAAGAGCAATTTGAAAGCTTGTAACACCAAACTTGGTATGTAGATTCCTCTATATTGCAGGCAGATCAAACTTGTTTCTTTTATCGATTGGACCACTATATTATAAAGCGCCCATAGGAATAATCGGTTGAAAATCAAGTTTTAGTATGAAAAACTTTTTTTGTTTTATGATATATCGTATCCAAACTTATAGACCATGTATTTAAGTTAGTCTTATACATCCTTACCGAAGTTGGTTCAAATCGGACCGCTATATCATAAAGCTGTCATAGGACCGATCGGGCGAAAATCAAGTCTTAGTATGAACAACTTTTTTGTTTTATGAGATATCATAACGTAACTTATGGAATATGCATTTAAATTAGTCTTATACATCCTTACCGAAGTTGTTTCAAATCGGACCACTATATCATATAGCTGTCATAGGACCGAACGAGCGAAAATCAAATCTTAGAATCAAAAACCTTTTTTGTTTTTGAGATATCATAACCAAACTGATACAATATGTATCTAACTTGGTTTTATATATCCTGACCAAAGTTGGTTCCAATCGCACCCCCATATTATAAAGCTGTCATAGGACAGCTTTGTTTTATGAGATATCATAACCAAACTATTACAATCACTGCGGACGGCAGTTCGCGCTAGTGACGAAAGCAGCACGAAGGGTGCGAAAGGCGACTAATATATATGCAGCTAATTTGGAGAATTTTCTATGTATGTCCGATCAGATCGAGTTATATACCGATCGAAAGGTTTAGTCCTAAATTACAAAATGGCATACTAAAACTTTTTCTAACCCACCTGCGTCATAATGGGGCCGTTTTAGCTTTTTGTTAATATTTTTTATTTTTTAAAAATTTGATCACCCGAATGCGACAACTTTTGAACTGATAATTAAATTTGAAATTTTTAGTGGACTTCTCAAAATGAAATGAAAAGTCAGTTTGTTTGTGTGTTTGTTTGTCTGTTTGCATCAAAGCGCTAAAACACCTTAGATGTAATGATGGAATTTATTCCTCTTCGAAAATCTAGAAATGTTTGTTCTACGACTCTTAGAGAAACTCGCTAGTTTAACGGGAAAACGCTAAGTCCCGCTAAATTTAAAGCCCCACTACAGATATGTGCTATATATCTTTAAAAATGTAAGTTTGAGGGCTGTTAGGCTTCCCTTTTATCTATTTTTCTTAAGTGCTCAGATGCTAATTTTCGTGTTGGTTTTTTTAATTTTATATTTTTATTTAAAAATTTTTTATTAAACTTTATCTGTTCGTCACAAAGTTGGATATCAGAAATTATGGGGTTGGAATATGCTTTCGTCACTAGACTTTTACCTCGTGTAAATGCTTTTTTGTGTGATCTGTATTTAACTTGGTTATATATATTCTGACTAAAGTTGAAATAAATCGGTCCACTATATCATATAGCTGTCATAGGACCGATCAGGCGAGATTCAAGTCTTAGTATGAAACATTTTTTGTTTTATGAGATACCGGAAACAAACTGACAAAATATGCTTTTAGGTTTGTTTTATACATCCCTACCAGTTCAAATCGGTTTACTATATCATATATCGAAAATGTAATACAGCGCTGTGTAAGGGCGTCAAGTGAGCAGAATATTTTTGAATTTTTAGCAGTCTTAGCTTTTCCATAGTAATTACAGGGTCTCCGACAGTCGAGAATGCTCGACTGTAGCTCCGTCCAACTAGTTTAATGTGAAAATACTTATATTTTATCATCAACTATTTCAAATATTTTATTTACTTTTTTATGAAATATAAAATGTTAAATAAATAAATCGTGTAGCGTAGGCGTAGGATAATTTGAAACCATTTCATAAAATCACACATATTTTACCGTGTTCAACAATATGTCATTTAATTTGACCAGGAGCTTTTCATGTTTATTTTCCATAATTGCCAACACGTGCCCTATCAACGTCAATCAACCCAAACACAGAGCATATTGTGTAGAGCACTAAGAGAGGTTGAATGGCAATGGGAATGAGATTCGCGCTGCAGGATGCATATATTTTCACACTTATGCACATCATTTATTGCATTCAGAACTACCCGCATTTGTTAGCCCTGTAGTCATGTGCTTCACTACCTGCCCTGTTCTGAGTGCTGCGTGACCTTTCATCGGTACCGTTAAGTAGCCTGCTAGCAGCACAGTTGTCGTTCGTCGTCTACAGCAAGTGATTATAAGGCGATAAGCTCATCATTGAAGCTGCCCCGCAGAGCGTTTCTGTGGCAATTTAATCAAATTAATTTTCTCACGTGTTGTGCTTTTTTCTCTCTCGCAGCAGGCACTTCAAAGAAGAGCCAGAGTCATTTGATGAGAAACCCCTTAGTTAGCTTCATTATTGTGTGGATCACTCTAAGCAACATGAAAATTATTCTCGATACAGTCACTTCGGACGGCAGTGAAGCGCTAGTGACGAAAACAGCAAGAAGGGTGCGACTAACAACATACACAGGAAGAATGAAACATTTAGGTCTGTCCAATATGATCAAGTTAGGTTCTTCTGACCTGTGGCGGTTGGGGCTGCTGGGGCCTTTTTTATTAAGAAAAATATATATATTCAATTTAATATTCATCGTCACAAAATTGGATATCAAACAGAATTGAATGTAAAATTTCGAATAGTTTTATGATGTGTCTGAAAAAAAAAATAATTTTCCCACAGACAGCCCCAATGTGAGGATCAAAACTTGCAAGCTCTGTTGGATATTAAAAATTTTGGGGCCACCACTACCATTTCGGTGGCTCAAGTCTGAAATCCAGCTAATGATCTGGTTCAAATTGTGTATATTTAGACAGCAAATTGTAGACGTAATTTAATTCACGCCAGCTTGTTATCTTTTAATATTATCTACTATCCCACTTAATCGCAGCAAGATCGAACAAGTAGATCGACATTAATAGCTATATTTCTATATTTTATATATACACAGTCTTGGACTTAAACCAGTAGTTTAAGAGCTATATATTTTTGAATTAAGATAATTATGATTTTTTACTTAGCTTTCAGTTTTTTTTACTTTAAAATTCAAGGAAAACTCGAAAAAAATTAATTAAATGTTTGTTTTTATTTTATGTGTATAAGATATGATTTATAAAAATCTATGGCGAAACGGCGATATAAAATTTGTATCTGTATCGATATTTTTTTGATTCTTATGACTTGAGTATAAAAGTTTTTTGCATTTTTTGAGATACCTTAACCAATCTCACAGAATATCAATTTGGTGTTGCTTTACACACTATGACCATATTTGGTTTAAATCGGATTTCTATATCATATAGCTGTCATAGGAGGGATCGGTTCAGTATCAGCCTGTAGTATGAAAACATCTACTGTTTCTTAAGATATATCATCCAAACTCGCAGGTTGTGTATTTGGTAATGTGTTATGTATCCACACCAAATTTGGTTCAAATCGGTCCACTATATTAGATAGCTGTCGTAGAAACGATCGATCGAAAATCTATCTTCAGTATAAAAAACTTTCTTTTTTTCTAAGATATTTCAACCAATCTCACAAATTGTGTATTTTATATTGCCTTATATATCTACACCAATATCGGTTCAAATCGGTCTACTATATCATATAGCTGCCATATCAGTCTAAAATCAAATTTCAGTATGAAAAACTTTTTTGTTTTGAGAGATATCTTAGCTTAACTGATAGAATATGCATTGAAGTTGGTATTATGAATTCTGACCAAACTCTAAAACTACAGGTTTAAATCTTAGACTGTGTATCGATGAACTACATACATATTCATTAGCTTTCAGGAAAAGTAAAGCTTCTGAAAATAAGTTTTGGCATTACCGAGAAGTGATGACAAAGGTGGACGCACCTCTAAAAAGGCCAAATTTAAAAAAATTCTAAAAAAAAAAAGCAGAAACTCTGCCATAGAAAAAAAAACAAATGTTTTTCGTCGTTTGTGGCCTCAAATCTATCCAAAAAAGTGTGTTTCGTTCGTTTAATAGCCAAAAAGGTTAGATTTGTTGCCTAGCAATGCAAGCACCCAAAAGTATGCAGTAGTTTTTATTAGATAGTAATTTCTATAAAGTTATTTTATATATATTGAATTAAGTAACGGGTGTTCTATGGTCGGGATCTAGACTATAGCCTTACCGACTAGTTTTTATATAATTTATATATTTAATTAAATATCCTTCGTCACAAATTGGATATACAAAATTTTGGGGCAATTAGACTTTTGTCAGTAGACTTTTAGCTCGCGAAGAGTTTCAAGAGCTTAGATTCACATAACTAAAGAATTTATTTTGTAATAAGTAAATAAAAATTACAATAATTATGTAGACTTATTTAACTTAATTTAAAAGGAACCAATCTTTCAAAAGTTTGTGAAGCTTGGTCAAACAGAACCTATGTCCCCATGACTTTCTTGTTGTTTAGTTTAGTCGTTCAATTTCTGATGAGCGTCCGTTATAAATAAACTACAAAATTATCAATGAATTAGGCATGAAGACGATGCAAGCAAAATAAGATTTCTAATAAAAGTACGCGTGTATTTAGTGATTACAATTTCATTTTCAAATTAAAAAAAAATGTTTTTTAAAACTCGACATTTGTAACTTGATCTACTAATTTTTTGATATATCGACAACTCGATACTTACTTTGCCCGATTTTCTATTTCGATATAAAACTCGATCTAAAGTTTGGATTTACATCACTAATATGCACTATTCATCAATATTCTCATGTTTACTGCTAAAACAAATGTAGTTCCTTATTACTTTCAAAATAACATTTGTTAAAACTAATATAATCATTATATTAAGGTCACTGCAATGACATAATCAAGGGTTATATATAAAGATCAGCAATCAATTGGTATACATACATATACATAAGCAGGAAAATTACTCTTGTCATACATTCTTAACAAATTTTTAATTGATAACTATGCTGGAAGTCACATTAGTAGTCGAGCCTCCGTACTAATCAGCTGGGTGGTTAATGAGGTTTAATATACAGGGTGACTTTACTACATATAACTAATTATTTAGCAATATTTATGTATTATGTTTCATTATGTAACACAAATGTATAACAAAATTAAATATGATTATACTTAGAAGAATCTAGGGTCAATAGCTTGCAATCAAAGCTCTATAAAAGATTCTATAATATTTATAAGCAAGTTCAGAAGCACCCTATAGGCCTTACACGCTTTGACTGATAACAATTTTATACAAACATATGTATGTACATTTGTATATACTTATACATACATATGTACGTAGTATTAAACATGTGTTAAGAAACTTGAACAAACAGCTAGCGAACTTAAATAGTATTATCCATTAATACATACATACATATATATATATTTCTCTTATGTTCTCCTACAATTTTATATGTCTTCCATTGACGCCCTCTTTTTGAGAATGACAACTTTGCTTATTAGCTCAGTCTACATGTAAAAGGGGGCATGTCTCGCTCCGTTCATACCCTACGTAGCGCTCCCTATTTTGTTCTCTCTTTCTGTATCCCTCTCTTTCTGATTTGGTTACGCGTGCATTTATATATGTATCATCCAAGGGCGTATGCAGAGGGGCCATTATCAGAGATTTAATTTTTATACCCAGTGCCTCAATTAGCAAAAATTAGTCTAAAAAGAGTATGCGTTTGGGTGAATTTAAGTCGAACGAATTTTATAAATTTGCTTTAAATTAGTCAATTATATCATAAAGAGAAACTTTGTTGTTTTTTAAAACATCTCAACCAATCTTACCGAAAATGTTATTAAGTTGGGATTGGTTGGTATACTTCCTGACTAAATTTGGTTCACAAAAGCACTGGAAAGCTATTATCGATCAAAAAATGTTTGTATTGCAATTATTGAATTAAAATATATGTGTTTTAATTAAATTAAATATCTTATATACATATATACCTCCAGGAATTGTACCGCAGCTTGAATTCAAACTCATATTTTGTTATATTTTTGGATGTTATGTGGTACAACTCTGGGCGAATTTAGGAAACTATTTAAGCTATCAGTGTAGGAGCAATAGTAACCCCCCTCACCCCCTGCCTACGCCCTTGTCAAACCAGCAACTGCTTAGCTGAGTACAAGGGTATTTCTTCGTCTAACAATCAACAGCTAATTATTTTTCCTTGTATTTATATTCCCGTCCGCCACAAATGTTGTGACGTTGCAGTCGTCGCCGCTGTCGTTGCCATTGCCAGCTGAAAGTCAACGTCGTTCAGTCTCTTTAGTACAGCCGTCGACTGCGGTGCTTTTTCTGTCTGTATTCTGTGTTCTGTTTTGATCAGTTCGTTTATCGTTCTCTCCCTGTAAGTGAAAGTTATATTTCTTATTGTTACTATTGTTCTTTGGTTGGTTTGTTGGTAAATAGAAGCTCCACAAATGTTTTGGCTTTTCACCGGGTGGCGTCAAAGCAAAGTTAAGAGAAAATTACTTGACAATGTTATCGCTGTATCTGATAGATATGCCAGACATACAGATATACATATGTATACTTTTTAGATACATATACTATAGCTGAATCAAATCATGTGGCGTTTCCAAAAATAAACAAAAAAGGGGCACGTGTCTCTCTTTGAAATTGGCAAAAAAAAACATATGAGAAACTTTTTGGCTTGTTCCGGTTTCTATTTGTTGCTTCGATATTTTTAATATAACTGAACTTATGTATGTAAATATGCATACACATAAACAGGTTATCAGCTATCCCATAGCCAAAACAACCAAAAAACACACTAGACTCTACGAACATACATTAGTACATACACACGCACAAGCCTGACAAGTTTTTGATAATAAAAGTGCTGATGGGTCGAAGTGTCTCACTATCTCTCAGCTCGTTTGACCTTCATGCTCTCTGGAAGGCATTGCCTTTTTGAACTTGTTGTCATTGTTGTTGTTTGTGATTGTTTTTGTTTTTAAGGAGCCACACAGAAACCGCATAATTTACAGTAATATCCCCCAACAATGGCGGCCAGTAACGGTGATTGTAAGTGAACATTTTCTGCCTCGCACTCCTCTGCTCTGTTGCACTGTCGCCTCTGCCTGCCTGACCAATTTACCCAATCCTCTCGAGCCCACTTTACGTTAATTTCTTATATTTTCTAATCAGCTCACTAACCTTATTATTATTATACTAACTATTTCAGCACCGATTGTGCAATTTTTTGTAAATACTTTATTGAAATTATATTTTTGAATTTTTTTTAACTACATACATACATATTTGCCTAGACGGTTCGAACTTCGAACCAAGCAATTTAAATGAAATAAATATACTGCTTTGAATATACTATTATTTAAATTATTTAACACATTTTTCCAATTAACAAACTTTGCTTGTGATTATATAACAATTTATAAACACTCAAACCTGCCTATAGTATAAATCTGTCGATTGTTGATGATGATTTAAAACGTCTAGAAATAATTTAATATAGAAATGTTAGACAAAGCATATTTTGCAAAATTAAATTGTTTTAAATAATTAATTTGGCATTTCAATCTTGACGTCTGTATGAATTACAGTAGGCACGCATTTTGGATAGAAATTTAGATATTTTTTTACGAAGTCTCAAGTCTCAAAAATGAAATTTTCTACAGTTATTTTCTAAATTATTTTTTTATATCAATTGCAATTTTTTTTACAAGAATGTTTAAAATTTCTACAGCATTCGTGCTTAAAATGAATGCTCTACATTGTAACCAGTATACGTGTATGTGTATTTATTGAAACACCCAAGTCCCTTCCATCCAGAAACAACTACTAACATTGCTTTCTCCGATTCACAGCGAAAATGTCCCAACAAGGACCCGCCTTCGACTCGAATGCGATGACGCTGACGCGCTTCGTGTTGCAGGAGCAGCGGAAGTTCAAGCAGGCAACTGGAGATCTGTCCCAGCTGCTCAACTGCATACAGACGTCCATTAAAGCGACTGCATCGGCGGTGCGGAAGGCTGGCATTGCCAAGTTGCATGGCTTTGCGGGGGATGTGAATGTGCAGGGTGAGGAGGTCAAGAAATTAGATGTGCTGTCCAATGAGCTGTTCATCAATATGCTGAAAGCTTCGTACACCACTTGTATGATGGTCTCCGAAGAGAATGAGCAGGTCATTGAGGTGGAAACGGAGCGACAGGTGAGTGAATTCCATCTCAGGAACATTGTCATCATGCCCTATTAATCTTTGTTTCTAAACCAGGGTAAATATATTGTGTGCTTCGATCCTCTGGATGGCTCGTCCAACATTGATTGTCTGGCATCCATTGGCTCCATTTTTGCCATCTACCGCAAAAAGAGTACGGGTGCGCCCACTGTCCAGGATGCACTGCAGCCTGGTAACCAGCTGGTGGCCGCCGGCTATGCACTCTACGGTTCCGCCACGGCTATTGTGATCGGCCTGGGCAGTGGCGTCAATGGTTTCACCTATGATCCCGCCATTGGTGAGTTCATCCTTACCGATCCCAACATGCGTGTGCCCGACAAGGGCAAGATCTATTCCATAAACGAGGGCTATGCCAGCGACTGGGACGCCGGTGTCTACAACTACATTGCCGCCAAGAAGGACCCCACCAAGGGCAAACCCTACGGCGCCCGCTATGTTGGCTCCATGGTTGCCGATGTGCATCGCACCATAAAATACGGCGGCATTTTCATCTACCCGGCCACCAAATCGTCACCTAGTGGCAAACTCCGTCTCCTCTACGAGTGCAATCCCATGGCCTACCTCATGATCCAAGCCGGCGGTCTAGCCAGTAATGGCAAGATTAGCATACTGGATATTGTACCTCAGAAGATTCATGAACGCAGTCCCATCTTTCTCGGCTCCAAAGCCGATGTCGAGGAGGCGCTCAGCTATTTGAAGTGATTTCTAATTTTATAAATTCAAAATAAATGTTTTTTTATGTAGTCATTGAAAGGAATTGGGGTGGGGTTGAGAGCGTTCTGGAAGATCCTGGATTGAGTCGAAAATTTTTAGTATTTTTCTTCAGAATCTCTCAAAAATTGGTGGTAAAGTATTTGTTCAAGAGTTTGTAATCGCTTCTTATATCATAAACAAAAATTCTGAAATTCAAGAATTACAACCACAAACAAAAAATAGATTTTAAAAACTAGATACCATTTTATGATGATTCTCTGATATCTTTACGATATTACGAAAATCTGCATTCCAAGGACTGCAATGTTACTATAGTATGGTTAACGCATTTATTACAAAATGATATAAGACTTTGTGTAGAATATTTCAAACAGGAAAACTTTCTAAAACTTAACAATATTAACTGGGATATTTTTCCGACCTAAAAGGCGTTCGCCTTGTGTTTGGGCACAAAGCTGAATCCCTGGGGAACTGGTCCGAGCAGCATTTCACTGAGTTTAACCCAATCGGCAGCATTGGATGAGCTCATTAGGGTTTCCATTTCATCGCGTCCACGATACTTTTGTGGTCTGGAATTGATCTTTTGTGGCGGCGACAGCTGCAACTCCTCGGGTATGTAGCGATAGAGGAACGACTGCCATTCGAGCAGAAAACGTCGTGTGCTCTCCACACCCTTTGTATCGGAGCCCCAATGCTCCAGTCCGTAGTTGCAATAGCGACGCAGCATCTCAAAGCGCTGTGTGGATGTGGGTGACCAGATCTTCTGCTGCTTGATCTCCTCAAATATCCACGGCTTGATCAGGGCCCCGCGTCCAATCATCACGGAGTTGACATGTGGAGCCAGCGCACGTCGTTCGACATAATCCTCATAGCTGAGAATGTCTCCATTGCCAATGACGGGCATGTGCTTGGCCTGCGCCGCACATTGCTCAATATAAGTCCAGTTGGCTGACTTTGTGTACCGCTGCTCTCGAGAGCGTCCATGCAACGTCACCGCTGAGGCACCCCACTCTTCTACCAGAGGCAGCAGCTCATGGGCCACACTCTTGTCCGCATAGACACCCGTTCGCATCTTGACCGTGAAGGGCAGCTTGTCGGATAAGGCCGCACAGCTGCGCACCGCCAGCTCCAGGATGTTGGTGCGTCTCATCAAGGCGCTGCCGCCGCCCTGCTGGTAGATGAGATCGATGGGACAACCAATGTTCAGATCGATGTAGTCCACGCGAGCTGTTTCATGCAGCACCTGTGCCGCTTGTGTGATCACATTGGGATTGTTACCGCACACCTGCACGCCAAAGATGTCCTCGGTCTCGTGACGCTTGGTCAGCGCCCACTCCTGTCCTAGGCCCTTAAGCAGGGGCACAGCGCATGCCATTTCCCCGCACGTGATGTCCGCGCCAAACTCCTTGCAGATGCGTCGAAATGGCAAATTCCCAACCGTTGTCAGCGGCGACAGCACAAGTTTTTCACGGAAATCAATGACAGGCTTGCGAGGAGCATCACGTCCACTTGGAGAGTCATCAATGGCACTGCCAATAGCCGGCTCTACATCCGCTTGACGGGGCTCCTCCTCTGCCGTTTCCGCTTTCTCTTTCGCCTGTTGCTTCCTCTCGTCGCGCAGCTTTTCCGCTTGTTTAATAACTTCCTTACTGCGAGAAAAGTCATAGTCGTGTTTTCGCAATCGCACTTGCAGTTCTAAGGGCATAAAGGGTTAAACATAAGCCGGAATCAACGTTTCTCTCAAGCTTCCCACCTGCACTGATGCCATTGCACGTGGTTAGCGGCTTCTGTTCATCGTAGTCCTTCCCTCTCATGTTCCTTCCCTGTGCATCTGTGTGCGACTTAGCAAAACGACAGGTGACACCGCGGCCACAGTAGCCTTTGGTTGCGTACACATAACACTCGTTGCCCAGATCCTCGCCCTTGGCTGCCAAGTAGGCGTCCAAGTCATGTACATAGCGACAATTGGCCAACGTGCATGTTTCTCCTCCGGGTCCATCTATCAACGAGTGGCAGAGATGCGAAAAACGCTCGTCCTTGAATACGGGGCGGTTCTAGACAGGAGCAGAATTAGTTGTTAGTAGTGACACATTTGGATTAAATAATATAAATACCTTGTTTTGCCCACGTTTTCGTTCCTTTTTCCCTCCTCCGCGTTTGTTGCCAGTCTCGTTTTGAGCGTCTGCTTCTTCCTCGTGCTTTCTTTTGTTTGAATCGCCGTCATTTGACGTTGTCTGCCCGCCGCCATTGGCTTCACTTATCAAATACCTAGATATTAAAAATAATTCAGTTTTAAAACTATTTAAATGCTATTTCATAAAATGACTTACTCTGGCTTAATATAACAAATACCCGGCTCCATGTGTAATATTCTATTCTATTCAGTTGTTAAAATTTGAGCTGTCAAACATAGAAGTGCTGCCAACTTGTTTCAATAGTTGCAACAAAAAACGGGCTGCCAGGATCGCGAATTTATGCTCAAATTGTGATCAAATTCCAAAGAGGTTCGAATTTTTCAATTTCTTTAATTTTAAGTTAGAATTTTGCAGAATTATGTTAAAAAAAAAAACACTTTGCATATATATAAAGTTTATGTTTGTTTTACCTTATTTAAATAAAAATGTTTAATAAATTGTTAATTATTTAAAAATATTTTGTAATCTACAAAAAAAATTTAAATAGCCGCCATTTTTTCAATTTTGTCGCCACAATTGCCGATAGTTTGAACTAAAAATAAATTCACATTAAAATTGCATGCCGGGGCATTTTTACGATCCATTTTCATATTCCGTTCATTAAAACTTGTTCTATACGACTCATCTCTAATCAGCCCTGTCCTCCAATGCTGCCAACTTTTAGAGAAAAAATGTCTTTTTCTGGCTCGAAAGCAACCGAGAAATAGCTGAAATTGCGATGCTAAATAGCAAAGGACTGATAAAGTAAATTTTAGTTTGTGGAAATTTCAAAATGCTATTGCATTGCAAAAAAATAAACAATTTGATGAAAATTTAAAATTCGGAATTAGATAAAATTAAGGAAAACATTTTTATGAAGGTTTGAAGTTCGTCACCCCAAGGGGAGAGAAATAACAAATTTTGTTATACAAAAAAGTATTAGAAAACCGACAAAATTCTAACAATAATCCTGCAAAAATTTTACAAATCCTACCTTCAATATTAAGAAAAATTCAAAAAAAGGTGAATTTTCTTGGGTGCAACCAATTTTGCAGTTTGATTAAAATGGTACATGCTGCCAGATCAGAAAACTTTGCAGGGTGGCAACCTTTAATCGGGGTGGCAGCCTTACACACCAGTGCTGCCAAGTTTTTAGATGCAACAATAGCTGTTTCTGGCTGGAAAGCATCTAAATTTATTTTTGTATTGCACAGTTTAACCAAAAATAATAATACCAAAACTTAGCTGCAAATAAATTTTAATTACTTATATTTAAATTGTCAGACTTCCAGCTAATTGCCATATTGAAATTTTTGAAGCAAACGAACTCTGAAAATAACCAGATCTAGCTATTAAATAGCTAATTTGACAACAGTGCTATCCTCAAAGGCAGATCAGCTGTTCGCGATGGTGCAACTGTTTAGTTTTTTACTAAAATCCACAAAATCGGTAAGAACATAACTAAAGTGCTAACTATTTGACTGCAATAACATCATTAACAGCCCGCGCGAGCACACTTCCGTTCCAACTTCTTGGACACACTGCGTCTAACGGTGCGCGGAGGACATGGCGGCAACGGATTACCCCGATATGGTGGCGTTGGGGGGCAGGGCGGCTGTGTCTACTTTGTGGCCAAGGAAGGCCTGACGCTGCGTAAGGTGGCGCAGGGCCTGAAGGATAAACGGGTGCTCGCCTCCAGTGGTGAGGACAGCAGCAAGTTGAGTATTTTCGGAAAGCGCGGAGTTGATCAGCGCATAGAAGTTCCCGTGGGAGTGCAAGTCTATGATGAGCAGCAGAAACTGCTGGCAGATCTGAATGAACACGATGCCACCTGCATTGTGGCAGGCGGCGGCACTGGCGGCTGCACCGGCAACAATTTCATAGGACGACCTGGCGACAATCGCACTGTGAGTCTGGATCTCAAGCTGATTGCCGACGTGGGTCTGGTTGGATTTCCCAATGCGGGAAAGAGCACACTGATCAAAGCCATTTCCAACGCCAAGCCAAAGATAGCCGCCTATCCTTGTAAGTATTATATATGCGCTTTTCTATGTATGAGAATTCTATTAACTGTCGTTTGGTTGGCTCCTTTCAGTCACCACCATTCGTCCCCAGATCGGGACCATTGAGTACAGCGACTTGCGGTCCATCAGCGTGGCCGACTTACCAGGACTCATCGAAGGAGCACACGCTAATTTCGGCATGGGTCACAAGTTCCTCAAGCACATTGAGCGCACTCGTTTGCTGCTCTTTATGGTGGACATCTTCGGATTTCAGTTGAGTCCACGACATCCGCATCGCGACTGCTTGACCAACATCTATGCCCTCAACAAAGAGCTGGAGCTCTATGATCCCATATTGTTGGAGAAGCCCTGCGTCCTGCTGCTCAATAAAATGGACAAGGAGGGCGCCAAGGACATCCTAACGAGGCTGAAGCCGAGAATTACAAATCTGGATAGTGGTCTATCTGAATGCCCGGAGGAAGTGCGACCTAAACGAGTCCTCAGATTTCAGCACATTTTACCCATTTCGGCCAAGAACTCGGCGGGAATAACGCAAGTAAAGAAACAGCTACGAGAAACGCTGGACGAGGTGGCAGCAGAGCACTTATTAACTGATAACCACATGATAAAAGAGAAATTGCAGCAACGTATGGGTGTAATAGGTCCCAAAATCACATAATAAATGTTATTATCCTGTTTACTTTTATTTAAACTTGTGATAAGATGATTCGAAAATCACAGTGATTTTTATTGCTCATCACCATTACGATGTGCGATGAGTAAAACAATCGATAACGTTTGCATGATGCGCCACCCGCGATATCTCATCACTAGGCAACCACAGTCACACACAACACATACACACGCACGCAGTTGTTGTGTCGCGTCGCGCTAAAACACGAAACGAAAAATGTTGAAATTTTTAACGCTCGCGCTCAGTAAAACAAATTCCAATTGGTGCTGTGTGAACATGTGCTCAAGTGCTAAATGCTTCAAATATTTCCTATTGGATTATGAAGGGCGACTTAATGGCATTTAAATTGTAATGAATATAATGACATTTCGATACATACACACACAAACACATTAATCTTGAGGGGGGCAGAATACTGAAAAACTGGTATATAAAAGACGACGCCAAATGAAAAAGACAGAGCGTAATAAAGAGAGCGAGAGAGAGAAAGAGAGAAAACACAGTACGACACCCAGCAATTGAACGGTAAAAAAATTTGCCAAAATCCAATTAACTATTCCTCTCGTAATGTCACAACACAACAACCCCCCGCATCTTCATCATCATCATCATCAATACTACCAGCAGCAGCAACAACAACAGCAACAACAACTACATCACCAGCAGCAGCAGCAGCAACTACAACATAAACAAATACAGCAACATAGTTGGTACTCACATGTTGCTTCCTACCCTCCCCACCATCCGCACGCCGCAGCCTTTGCGGCGCCCTGCAAAACCAATAACAACAACATCAACAACAACAACAACATTATGAATGCATACGGAGCGGGAGCTGGTGGCACGCATGCAGCATATTATGGCGCTGCAGGAGGGGTGGGCTATAACCTTGAGGGAAACACTGTGGCCTATGCGCACAACCAGCTGCTGCAATACCAACAACAGCAGCAGCAGCAGCAACAACAACATCATCAGCTCAGTCAACGCTCGTATTTGCCGCACAGTTTAATGCATGGCTCGTATCCCTATATCAAAAGCGAGCCATTGGAGCTGCCTGATGATAGACAACGCCAACAACATCAACAAAGCAACAGCAGAGAGCAACAGAAGCGTTGTGGCTCACGGATGCGCACGACCAGACTTTTGTTGGAAGCCCGGCTAACTCAGTCGGTAGAGTATGATCCGTAGTGCTCTTGAGTAGGGTCGTTGTGGTGGCCTACGTTAGCGCTGCGTTAGGTGCCGGCTGGTCACAAACGATCTAGGGGTATTGTTATGTTCATGTTTTATCGTTTGTGCCAGCTCGATGTTTATTGTTATTTGTATTTTCCCTTTATTATCGGTCTGTCGATATAATTTTGTTGTATTTGGGATGATAGTTATCGATAGGTGGCCATGGTAAATTCACGTGTGAAAGGGGTGGCGGACCCTAAATTTTAGATCATAAAGAGAGAGACGATGATTTTGTTTTGCAGTAACGGCGAGTTTTTTTTTTGGATTGGAAAAGGAAAAGGGAAAATAGAGGAATAGGAAGAATTTTAGGAGACCACGAGGTTGACAGAAAATTCGAGGAGTTCGATTTGATCGGCGAAGAGGAGCGGTTGCCTTCCCCAGGCACACAGTT